>NC_056743.1:535765261-535772761 GCF_019279795.1 Protopterus annectens
CATTGTACATGCTGGTGTGAATGACCTGAGACGTACCTCCCTGGACTACATGAAGAGAGACATAGAGGAGCTCTCTGATCATGTAGCTCAGGCTGGTATGAACCTGACCTTGAGCAGCATCTTACCCTCACCTAGAATGATGCCACAGTACAAACACAAAATAATCGATTTTAACAATTGGCTAAAATTTTGGTGTCATTCAAAGGGGATCCAGTGTCTGTCAGCCTGGGATGACATGCTCGCCAAGCCATGTTGCTTCGCTAGGGATTGCTTGCACCTGTCACCACTGGGCTTTCAGATATTGGCAAAGGCTCTTGCCACCCCCATAGTGCCTTTTTTTAGGCAAGGCTCAAAAGTCAAACCCACCCCCATAGACAGTACAAGGAACAAGAAACTAAGGGTAATGCTGCTAAACGCCAGAAGTCTTAACCTCAAGATGCATGCACTCGAAGCTCTTCTCAGTATGGAGAACATCGATATCTGTGCAGTGACAGAAACCTGGTTCAAGGATCCAGAGAGCACCCCAGCACTACCAGGCTATACCTCATATCATGCTTTTTGGCCCCAAAACCCAGACCGAACCACAAAAGTAGGGGGAGTTTGAATATTTATCAAGGATATCCACACCTCCAGGTTAGTGGCATTGCACGAAGTATCGGAGACCATCCATGTGCAACTAACAGTGGGGCAAGACTGCTTTTCAGTTTATAGCATCCTACAGACCACCCTCTCAAAGTCAGGAATCCCACTCGGCTTTCCTGAAAACATTGGAGAACATGAAGATCTCTCCGAACACCATTATATTGGGCGACTTCAACTACCCAAACATTGACTGGGAGCACTACTCAAGCCCCAGCACCTTAGCCCAAAGGTTCCTGGAAATTATAAACTCAAATGCTATGGAACAACTAGTCACCAACCCCACAAGAGGGGACAACATACTAGACCTGATCATTGCCAACATGGGGACTCTATGCTCCACACCAGAAGTATATCCCTCATTGGTAAGATCAGACCATAAATTAATTTCACTGGATATCCACATCCCGACCCCAGCCCCAGCCCAGTAAACCACAGTGAAAAACTTCTCAAAAGCGAACTTCTCACTTATGAAAACTGAAGTGGAATCCTTCAAGCCCCAGGGCCAGTGGAAACTACGGCCCAAACTGCAGAATCCTATATAAATGCATTCTACGGACATCTCCAGGAATGCATGGATCATGCTATCCCAAACAAAACCAAGACCCAATCATCCAAAGGCAGGCGTCCAGTCTGGTGGACCCCTGCCATAAATAAACTGTACAAGAGAAGGAGGAAGCTACTACATATGATAGAGCAAAATCCCTAATAGGGAAGGCATCTCTGATCAGTACTAGCAAAAAATTACAATCCCTCAAAATCCTCCAAGGCCAGCTTCGAGAGAAAAATTGCACTGGACACCAAAGACAATCGTAAGGCTTTTTTCGGTTATGTTAGAAACGTGGGATGCAACTCCCAGACTTGCTCTGAGTTGATTCTAAATGACAAAAAATACACTGAACTCACAGACATCGCCAATATCCTGGCAGACAGGTTCAGTGCAAACTTCTCCACCTCCCCAAAAAGAGCAAGTATCTATCCCGGCAGAGGGCTGCCTCCCAAACATCTCTGATGCTCAGGTGAAGGCTGCCCTCTCCAAAGCAAAGATCACTGCTTCCATGGCGTCCCGGGTTGCGTCCTACATGAACTCCAAGAGGAACTAATCCCACAAATAAAACAGCTATACAATCTCAGCCTCACTATAGGATATGTGCCCACAGAATGGCGTACAGCAACAGTGGTCCCACTCCACAAAGGTGGAGCCTCCTGAACCCTGGAAACTATCGCCCCATAAGCCTGACTAGCTTAGTCTGCAAGGCTATGGAGAGGATCACCATGGAGCTCATAAACAAAGACATTGGGGACCTACAGATACTAGATCCCACCCAGTTCGGCTTTGTCAAGGGCTGATCCTGCCTTTTGAACCTGGTTGACTTCTTTCCCCAAACCAAAATTAAAAACCCCAAAGCCCATTAAAAATTTTCCCAAAAAAACTTTGGGGTTCTAAAGTTAAAAAATTCTTAAAAATTGGACCAAAAAAATTAAAACCCTTGGAAAACCAAAAAGCCCATTAAAAAAAAATCACAAAGCAGAAACCCAGGGTTAAAAAAAAAAAAAAAAAAAAAAAAAAAAAAAAAAAAAAAAAAAAAAAAAAAAAAAAAAAAAAAAAAAAAAAAAAAAAAAAAAAAAAAAAAAAAAAAAAAAAAAAAAAAAAAAAAAGGGGGGGGGGGGGGGGGGGGGGGGGGGGGGGGGGGGGGGGGGGGGGGGGGGGGGGGGGGGGGGGGGGGGGGGGGGGGGGGGGGGGGGGGGTTTGCAAAAATTTTAAAAAAAAAGACCCAAGGTTTAAAACTTCCCAAAAATTTAGTCATAACCCCTTTGGCAAAAAAAGGGCCCCAAAAATTACCAATGGGGGCCCATTGTCCAAAAAATTAAGGGGAAAACCTAACCCCAAATTGATACAATCCCCCTCCTTTAAAACCCAAAATTTCCAAAGTGGTTAAAAGGGGACCTTTCCCTAAACAAAACCCCAAATTCATCTGAAGGGGTTTAACATCTGGATCAAAAAAGGAATTTCCCCCCCCTTTTAAAACCCTAATGGGCCCTTTGTCAATCCCCTTTTTGGGGAAGGGTTCCCTTCCCCAAAACCCCGCACCAAAGAAAGAAAAAGGGTATCCCCCAAGAGGATTAAAAGGGTTTCAAAAATCCCATATGTGTTTCCGGTTAAAAAAACCCAGTCCCCGGGGGTTTGGCCAAAACCGCCCACGAGGGATTTGCGGGAACCCATGTCAAATCCGTTTTAAATACATTTTTCCCCCCTCGTTTAAATTTTTTTAGAAGGCCAACGGGGGACTTAATAAGAACAAAAAAAATAAACTTGCGGGAAAACATTTCAAAACCAAGGCCCCCCTTCCACCCTGGAATAAATTTCCAAAAAGTTTCATTTTGGGCAAAAAAACCCATAATTCCCAAAAAATTTCAAAAAAGGTTTTTGGGGACCTGGGGCCCAAAGGGTTTAAAACCCCTTCCTTTGAAAACCACATTCCAAATTTAAAAGGGGCCCACAAAACCCCCTCAAACAAGGGTTTTTCAACCATCAAAATCAAGAGGTTTAAAATTTTTCCCCCAAAGGGCCCCAATAGAAAAAAGTTTTTGGGAACCCTTTAGAACCTAAATTAAAAAAAAATATTAAATATATATAATTAAAAATATATATCATATTTTAAAATAGTTATATTCATAGTATTGTATCTATGTACATAAAAAGTATATAAATAGAAAAATGTAATAAAAAATTAAACCCCCTTAACCAATATTGAATAGCAAGAAATAAATGAATTGCTAACATTCATAACAAGGCTTTCACTTGGGAAAAATTCCACATGTAATAAGGCATATAACCTTAAAAATAATCCATATTATAATATATGAATTATTGTCACATATTATAATAATAAATAAACCCATAAAAAAATCATATATAAATGAAAATACGAAAAATACATATATTTAATTATATATAATTATATATACATATATTATTAAAATTAATATTATAATAAAATATTATATTAAATATAATATTACATTATATATATATATATATAAAATTTTAAAAATACTATATATAAAATATATATATAATATACAATTATAATATTAATAAAATATGAAATATAATATTAAAAATTTAAATATGTAATATGTATGTAAAAATTTTATATTAATATGTAAATAAAATATAAAATAATAAATAATTTTAAAATAATATACATTATCATATATAAAATATAAAAATATATATGCAAAATACAATGTAAAATAAAAAATAAAAATATATAAAATTATATAATATATAAAATATTATATATAATATATTATATTAAAATATATATATTCATATATATATATAATACTTTATACTTTATATATACATTAATTATAAAATATACATATATTTTAATATATAATATTATATATTAATATTTTAAAATATATATATATATATATATTATACATATATAAAATATATATATATATATATATATATGAAATACATATATAAAATAAAAATAATTATATAAAAATATCAAAAATTTTTAATAAAAATAATATATTTTATAAAATATGAAATTTTAATACATATGTATAAAATAAAATTTTCCCCATATTATATATTATATCCTATAATTTTAACATTTATATTATTATATATATATACATATAATATATATATAAAATATAAAATAAAATTAAAATATACAAAAAATATATATATAAAATAAAATATTATATATACTTTATATTTTATAAAATTTTATATACATATATAAAATAAAATATTACATATATATTATATACAAACAAAATATATATACATATATATATATATAATATATATATAAAATTATATATATATATACATATATATATATATATAATATATATATAATATATATATAACAAATATATAAAATGTATTTTAATATAAAAATAAAAATATAAAATTTTATATATACAACACAATAAAAATAATATATATATATATATACAACAAAATACATATATATAATATATATGTATATATATAAACATATAAAAATATATATATAATATATATATACATAAATATATAAATATATAAATATATGTATATATATATATATACAATATATATATAAAACATTACAACATATATATAATATAAACATATATATATATATATATATATATATATAAAATACATATATAAAATTATATTATATAATACACAATATATAAATATATTAAATATATATTATAAAATATATATAAAAATATAAACATATATATATATATATTTTATTATAAAAATTTTAATATAAAATAAAAATTGTAATAAAAAATAAAAAAAATATGTAATATATATATAAAAAAATATTATATATAAAAAATAAAAATATAAAATATATTATATATATTACAACACAAAAATAAAAATAAAAATGTATATTTTAAAATACATTTTAAAATATATTTTATTTTTATATATAAAACACATATATATATACACACATAATATAAAAATATATATATAAATATATATATATATAAATATATATATATATATATATATAAAAATATATATTATAAAAATATAAAAAATATATATATATATATTTAATATATATATATTAAAAATATATAATATATATACAAAATATATATATATATATAAAAATTATATATAAAATAATTTTATAAAAATATAGGGTAATAAAAATAATTTTTATAATAAAAATAAAAATATGTAATAAAAATATATATATATAAAAATATGTAATATTATTATGTAATATTTGCAATATTTTATATATATAAAATATATATAAAACATTTTTAAAATTATTATTAAATATGATATATATTTTTTGTATATATATATATATATATATATATTATATATACATACATTATATCATTATATAAAATTATATATATATATATATATATATATCAATTATTATATACATATATAAAATTTTAAACATTATAATATAATATTATATATACATAATATAATATATATATTATATATATATTATATATATATATTATATATAATATATATATATGTATATAATGAAATTTTGAATTAATAATTATATATATAAAAATTATATAAAATATGAAAAATTTTAAAATATATATATATACATATGTATAATATTACATATATAAAATATATATAAAATTATATATATATATTAAAATATATATATTATAAAATATATATATATATATATAAAATATATATATATAAAACATATATAATATATATTAATTAATAATTAAAAATTATTTATTTTTATTTTAAAATATTTAATATTTATACATATTTTTTATTTATATTTTTAAAATAAAAACATTATATTATTTAAAAACATTATAAAATTAATAATATATATACATATATATATTTTTAATATATATCATATATTTTATATACATTTGTAATATGTAAAAATTAAAAAATAAAAATACATGAAATTTTGTATTTTGAATTTTTGTATATTTTAAAATTAAAAATTTTATATGTCATATAAAATATATGTATTTATAAAATAAAAATAATATTTTGAATATATATATATAAAATATATATATGTAAAATATATAAAAATTTATATAATAAAATATAAAAATATATTTTATATAATATATACATATATTATATTTTAATATTAATATATATATATTAATATATACATATATATTATCATATATCATATTATATATATTTTAATATATATATATATATATATATATATATATATATATATATATATATAAAATATATATATATACATATATATATGTATATATATAATATTAATAATATATATATACATTATATATTTTGTAAAAATAAAATTAAAAATATTTTAAAAATGTATATGAAAAATAAAAATAATAAAATAAAAATAGTAAAAATAAGATATATAAAAATATGAAAAATAAAAATCTTTAATAAAAATATATATATATTTTGTATATATATATATATATAAATATATATATAAAATATACATATATTATATAATACATATATAAAACATATTTTATAACATATATAAACCATATAAAATATAAAATATAAAACATTATAATAAAATATTATAATATATATATACATATATATATATTTTCATATAAAACATATATATATATTATATATAAAACATATATATATATATAATAATATAAAATATTATAATTATATATACATATATATATATATTTTTAAAATATTTTAATATAAAATATATACATATATATATAATTTTAAAATACATTATATTATATACTTTAATAAAAATATATATATAAAAACATAATATATATATTATATCCAATATTTTAATTAATAATAATTATATACAAAATTATATTTAAATACTAATAATATTTTAAAATTTATATTATAAAATATGTATTTATAAAATAATATATTTATTATCATTATTTTTAATATATTATATTATTATACATTATATAATTATTATATTATATAATATATATATTATATTATATATTATATTATATATTATATAATATATTAATATAATTTTAAAATACATATATTAAAAATTATTATAATCATATTATTATTATATATATATTATATAATATAATATTAATATATATATATATACTTTGTAAATGAAATATATTTTTGTATAAAATATAAATTAAAATAATATTTTAATATGCAAAAATTTTATATATAAAAATTTTTGAAATATAATAAAATATAAAATATATGAATATACTAAAATATATTTGTATAGGGTTATATATAATCATATATTTTTGTAAAAATTCATGTTATATATCAATTGTATACATATTATATTTTAATATATATTACATATTATATTTTAA
>NC_056743.1:536087355-536105071 GCF_019279795.1 Protopterus annectens
TTTACTCACCTCTTAATCACTTCACTAACAAACACCCAAAACCACCACCACAAACAATACTCTGTTCCCCACTACTTTCTTCAATTTTATAATCCTTGCCTGCTCCAAAACAAATATCACTCTTGCATTTTCAAACAGCTCAGTAACTACATAACAACTCTTAACAACCTCATTACATTATGCTTGAAAAACCTATATACATCTCCTTTCTACTACTATCACTCCTACTGAGTTCCTATATCTTCCACCTTACCCATCCCAATATTATCTATTATTCCCAATCCTTCCACACAACTAACCATCTGAACATACCTCTCCAACACTCACACACCTCAATTTCACCACACACCTATATCCTATAAATACCCATCTACTTTTTCAATATAAACTTCTTACCTCACATAGATATTTCACTCCCATAATTACTAGAAAGTCTTCCAGTATCATAATCGAGTCCAATGTATACTCTAAACTCTCAAGTTACCTCCCTAACTTCACCCTATACACAATTACCAGTCTACAATCAGGAGATATCCATCCTAACCCAGGTCCCCCCTCCTCAAAAACTACTAACAAGTCCATATTATTTACTGCTCTAAACTCCCAAAGCATAGTCAACAAAATTCCAAACCTGCATGCCTGGCTCACACACAACAAACCTGACATCCTATCCATCTCTGAAACATGGTTAAAACCCCACATAAAAGACTCTGAAATAATCCCACCCAACTATTCTATTATTAGAAAAGACAGATCTCATAAAAAAGGGGGTGGTATAGCTCTACTATACTCATCCTCACTATCAGTTACTCCCTATAATAAACCCACTCCCCACTTTAACAATGCTGAATTACTACTAACGCTACTACAAATCAACAAGCTCAAGCATATATGTATAGCCTCCATCTACATCCCTCCTGATGATAATATTTCTACACTCTAAGACATCCTTTAATGGCTCTCCACTAACATCAGCAACGAAACTATAATCCTAGGAGACATGAATATAAATTGGCCTCCATTCAGTCTCCCTCAAACCCACTTAACATTAACCTCTACAAATTTTCTCAGCTCATCAATTCTACAACCCGCCCCTCAAAAAACCTGCCCAATGGCAGTATCCTAGACTGGATCCTAGTCTCTCACCCCCACTACTTCTCTAACAGTGGTACTCTTCCTGATCCTCTTAGTGATCACTTACCCACATTTACACACCATCTCCCTTCACCCCTTCATCATACCCATAACTTCATTACTACTCGTAACCTAAAAAACTTTAACCCTACAGCTTTCATTAACTCTCTAAAGGCAATAAATTGGAATACTCTAAAAACACTTCCTCTAGATAACGCAGTCACCCATTTCAACACTACCTTCTTAAACCACTTAAACCATCATGCTCCCCTAAGAACAAAAAGAATAAAAACCAAAACTGCCCCATGGCTTACAAAAAATACACTTGCTACAATGCGGCAGAGAGACAAACTCTGGACCCACTACCATAAAAATAACCCCCCCTCATCTACAATGAATACAAAGCACTTCAAAATAAAGTAAAGAAACTCATCACCACTGACAGACAAAACTACTTCTCCTTACTCTAAAACAACAATAAAACAAACCCTCAAAAATTCTGGAAAAGTATCTCCACTCTACTTAATCCCAGTAAACCAGACACCCCCACTCCCGATCCAAACACTCTCGACATAGACCTGGCTACTCAATTTAACTCCTTCGTCGATTCTATTTCCAAACTAACCTCATCTTTCTCCAACATCTCCACTCCCTCCAAACCAGCCCCACCCTCATCTTCTTACCTTCCACCTTCAAACACTAGTTCACTACCTATCCCATCTTCCAATTCTACAACCTTCACCACCCACTCCACTCTCCCTCCCTCCTCATCTCTCCCACCTCCAAATATCCCCTCCCCCCACTCTCCACATTTCTCACTAAAACCCATACCCACTACTACCATAAAAAAAACTCCTAAAACTGAAGTCTGGTTCAAATGCTCCCGATAATATTCCTTCACAATTCCTCAGCATAGCTGCTGAAGCCATTGCCTACCCCATTAGTATTTTAATCAACCGCTCTATCCAAGAAAGCACAGTTCCCCATATTTGGAAAAAGGCCTTTATCATACCTTTACATAAAGGAGGTAACAATAACAATGTCTCCAACTTTCGTCCCATCGCTATCCTGTCTCCCATTCCCAACTCCTTGAAAAGTGTATCCAACTACAACTCCTACCATACCTCATTGATGACAACCTACTAACTCCCACACAACATGGCTTCAGACCAGGCCACAGTACTATGACAGCCCTCCTCTCCTTCCTGGAAACAGTAAATAAAGCCAGAGACTCGTCATATTGTTTCTACCCTTCTACTGGATCTTTCTAAGGCCTTTGACACCATCTCCCATAACCTTCTTCTAGCTAAACTCTCTAAGCTTAACCTATCTCTTTCCTCTCTGAACTGGTTCTCCAGTTACTTATCCAACAGACATCAAGCAGTAAAATGGAAAAAGGCCACCTCCTCATTCCTTAATACCCCAACTGGTGTTCCACAAGTTTCAATATTAGGCCCCCTCTTCAACATCTTTATTAATGACTTCCGCAACTTCATCCCATTCTCAAACATCATTCAATATGCAGACGACTCAACTATTATTTGCTCTGCCACTTCAGACCCTTTACTTCTAAAGCTAACTCAAAGGCGCTTTTTTCAACCACTGAACAATGGATGAAAAATATCACTTAGCACTCAATGCTTCCTAAAACCAAATTAGTATTTACTCCCTCAAAAAGCCACCCTCTCAACACAAACACTTTCTGTATTTCTAGTCAAGCAACTCTCTGGAACTGGTATCAGAGACCAAGCTACTTAGTTGTCCAAATTGACAAATCAGCTCAAATTTAATTCCCATACAACTAAACATCAAAACCCATAAAAATTAGGTATGCTCTACCGTCCAATGCCATTATCTTACACCCTCCCTAAACTCACCCTCTCTACATCCTTTCTCATCCCCTCCCTTATCTATGGATCTCAACTCCTAACTAATCTACAATCATCTCTGAAAATCAACTCCCATGTTGTTTGCAACAAAATCGCCAAGTTAAGCCACTAACCAGAGGTCCTCTACTCACCATTGTTCCTCTCCACAAACTAAATTGGCTAGAACTACCCAACCACCTTATCTATATCCAACTCACTCCTGGCCCACAAGCTTATTTTCAGCCTCAATCTGTCCCTCCCTCTCCTCTGCCTTTAAAATGCATCTACCCAACAGAGTGTGGAATTAAACCAAAATCTTCTTGAAATACACCAAACCAGCTCGTCCACCAGACAAATACCTTATATCCTTTAGTCTGGCATGACTCTGGAACTCCTACCATCACCCATTCGTGTTGCCTACTAACTCTACCTTCCAAAAAAACTCTTCATTCATACCTAGCACCAGTAGGAATGCTCTAGCTGCCACCCTACACCTTGCACTGCTAACCTTCTTTCTCTCATAACTATATAGTTTACATATACTTCCATTCTGCTCCTTTTTGTCAATAAATAAATACAACAACTTTGTTGATCTATCCCCATCAACCCTGTTTGCTAATGCTAGCCCATCACTAGTATATGAAAGCAGTGGGCACATAAATGAATATATGTGCACCCAATCCCACAGGAACCCAGTTGGACTGAACATTGTTCATGCTTACAGTAATTGGGTCCCCTGTACATGGATTGCACTAATTTTTAGCTTCTGTTTTTGGACTTCAAACCACCACAGGACTGCCCAAATCATCTCCTTGGGACCTTGTCATATGATCTCTTCAAATGTAAGAACAGTCACTTGGACTCTTCTCATCTCTAGATTCCTCAACTATCTGTCTCACTTGCAAACATTGGGTAAGTTGTGATACATCCTGATCCTGAATCCCAACTGCTCATCTCTCGTCCCACTACTTCTACCTACTCTGTGTATAGTTTATCAGTCATATGAAAGTTGTTGCAGTGGGTCCATGAACATCAACATACTAACGATACATGGCTTTTAAGTAGGGAATCAATCCGTAATGTAAAACAATTACTCTAGATTTACAATGATGACACTTTTTTATCGCATAAACAAAATTGTCTCTTAAGTTAAATGAAATATTTTATCTGTAATTAGTATAACCAAAACTTTGTGTCATTTTTGCTTTAGAAACTGTATGTTTTAAATGCAATGTTTCTACTAGTACTTTTATTACATACTATGTAACAAAAGTTTTGATTGTAATGTTTGTTTGTAATTATTGTTTTGTTTTTGGAGCTTTTTCTCCCCAGGACTCCATTGAAAATGGGTTCTTCTAAGGCCCAATGGACTATCCTAGTAAACCAACTGCAAATAAATAAATAGTAGTTTGCAATGGAGGATTTTTACAAGTCTTATTTACTTGAGTTTAAGCAAAGGATGGAGTGTTTCCAAGTCGAGACCATTACTTCCCCTTACACTTTGGGTAGCAATTTCTTTTCTCATCCATATAGCCTCGTTAATGGCCAAATGTCCACCAGGCAGGTTAATTCTTCCTTGAGGATCTTGCTTTATTCTTCGTCAGGTATGGCAGGTGAATCAATGCATCTGTGCAGATGTTAAGTATAAGTTTTTTTCATTAGGTGTATAACCTTGCATTGGCGTCCATCACATCAGTGGATGGAAGGGCTTTTGAAGCTGTTTATATCTTCTCTTAAGAGGTTGTAATTTGCCTTGGAATAGATTTTCATCTAGCTGTAGGTAAAGGGAGGGCAGGAGTTGTAGTTAGTTCCAAAAAAAAGATTTGTGGTCCAGAACTCACTACTGTGAATGGCTGCACACTGTGGCTGGTGCAATGATCAACCATATGTTAGTGAGTATCAGATACAGGATGTTTGAGGCGCCATGTGGGAATATCAAATAGCTGATGTAGAGACATTGGAATTAATGCCCAAGAACCTTTGGGTGAGTTTTGAATATGATAGTTTACTCACCATTGGAAGTTATTAATTAAAGTTGCCCAAGACCAACGTGTTTGGTTGTATCCTGAGTCGAGTAGATCCAAGTAGGATGAGTGTATGTCCTAAGTCATGGATAGGGTCTTATAGCTGGCAATGACTTGAATGGGGGTAAAGCTGTCAATGGTCAATTAAGTTCAGTAGTTCAAGGGAGTTGTGCTGTTTAACCAGTCTACATTTGTAAATATGACAACAGTCCAGTGAAAAAGTCAACCCAATAAAAATGAACTAGAACTCTGTTCGCTGTGCTGGGAATTGTCAAATGTCTACATTTGTATTTATTCTTTAATGAATAATGATAAAACACCTCCCTCGAAGTTCTCCATATTCTCTCAGTTTGGTGTCTGAATGGATGGAAAAAATGTATCCCAGTATGGCTGGAATACTTTCTTCAGCCTTGAACCAGATCAATGAATGCACAGATGTCACCATCTTCCAGGGTAAGGACTGCTTCCAAGGAGTGCAATTTCAGGTTTAGGCTTCTAACATTTAGCAGCATTACTTCCTTGAGTTTGTTTTTTGAGGTGTCTTTACGTCAGAATTTTTGTGCATATTGCCATTGCCTCAAAAAAGGCAATATGAGGGTTCTAAGAGACTTTGCCTGTAACCAAAATCCCAGGGTTACAGGTGAAGACCATCTCTAACAAGGCATTGAGTTCCATCCAATCATGTCATCTTCAAGCTGGCGGTGATACTGGATGTGCTTTAAATGGTACCAGGAAACGGTCAATTGTTGAAGTGTCAATTTTTTGTTTTACTGTGGTGGTCATCCTAGGTGAAGGTAAAGAAAACACTTACAGCGTTAGGGAAATATCTGCCTGAGACACAGAGATCAATCATATCTCTCTTCCATAGCAGTCTGAAGCGAGGTACATCAAGTCATTCTCACAAACAAGGACAATGCGTGGGAGTCATAAACACCAGTGCCTGTTGTTGAGAGACTTGAGCATGCATGTGTGATGTGTTTGGATCCTGGCACCTGACCATGACCTTTTCCTTATCCAGCCTAGTGAGGGGAGCATCTGTCTCATGATGGAGTCACCTGTAACTAGGATATTAGTTTTTGTGTTCTGCTTTAGGGGCTTGTGGAGTGAGACACTGGTGTGTGAGAAGTTATATATAGTATGTTCTGTGGGGGAAGCATTATGTGAGGCTTGCTTTGTGATTGCTCGGTCTCTCTGTTGTTATGGTGTTTTTCCACATATGTAAGTTTATGTGTTGTTTGTCTGGTCGATGCAGGATGTTGCATTCTGAAAACTGGGGCTTAGTGTGCTTGGATGTAGATGCATTCACATATTTAATTTGTGTGGATTAAAGAAGTGGGTTGTCCGTGTACATGACAATTGCTGCCATTGTCTCAAAGCCCATGCTGAAGCCAACCTGGTGTGAGAAATCAGTGGAAAATAGTCTGTCCTTATAATTGAAGGGGGGCCATATAGGTTAGATGGAAAGGAGAATTAGTCAGAGTACTAAGGTTTTAGTGGGGCAGATTTGTTAAGGTAGGAGTTTCAACTGAAAGGGAAGTGCATCAGATTGAAGAAGTTAACCAAGTATATGAAGAGAGAAAAGAAGAACAAGCAGTACCACAGTAAGGGGAAATGAAGAAAGAAGCAGTACAGTAAGGGATACATTTAAAAAAATATAAGGTTTTTGCATTTATAACAATGATGCCATGTGGTACTGCATGATACAGCACTACACAATCCTGTGCAAACACAGTGCTTTTATATTAAACTACAGCAATCTAATACAAAGTAACCAACAAAATGCTCAAAATCCCCTGAGCTCCATTCTGGCAATCCTTAATCAGAAAATTTCAAACTTTACACTCCTGCCACAAGGGTGAAACCCAGAAGCCCTACCAACAAAAGATATGGCCTGATTTAGATACAGTGAAATATTCTTTTCTTCTTGTATGTCATCAACAATCAACTTGCTTTTGAAGATGTTTCAAAATTATGTTTGGATAAAGAATAAAGAGTAAAACAAAATATCATTCTGTCTAAGTTTTTTATTCTTCTCTTTTACTGTCCAATCACTTCTAGTAGCTTGTCTTTTCAAAGATGAACTCCACTCCATTTTTTTCCGTAGTGTTAAGCAGATTATTCTTTTGGACAAAAGAAAATGCTTGTTCAAAGAAATCAAAGGTTTTCTCTCAATCTGGTAAAAATAACCTTAATTTTGCTGGGTAGCTCAGATGAGTTTTTATAATAGATTTTGCAAGGGTTTTTAAAATGGAAATGCGTGCTTTTCTTTTTGAAAATACGAAGAATAGTCATGGTCAATCTAATAGCAGCATCCCCTATTTTTAAAAGTGGAACGGAACAAGCAGTTCTTAAAATTAAGTCTTTATCTTGACTGGATATAAATCTAACTTCTACAGATCTTGGATTGGATGTCTTGTTTTTTAAAAATTATAAGCAGACACGCAAGGATCTGTGACCATCTCTGTGCCAAAAGACAGGGCTTCTGAAAAGTTTAACATTTTTGGTAACCAAGAGGTTAAAAAATAACCATGTTGTCTCCTCCTTACTTCTAGAACACCATAAATTCTGATGTTGTTTCTTCTTTCCCTATTTTTCTAGGTCATCCATTTTTTTCCAGGAAGTTATTGTTCTGCTTAAGAATAATAATCTATCAATATTGCTGGTCTCTCATTAGTCTTTACCATCAGTCATTAAAGTGATTCCTCCATACTAGATATTTGAAGTGTTTGACAACTTTATTAACGTGATCCATCTGTTTACAATCATCTTTAACTGCATCAATTTCAGAAGTTTGCCCATTTTCAAAGATAATTCTTTTATATTAAGGACAGACTGAAGTTCCTTCTTCACAGAAGTTTCTTGTGATGCTGCTATATAATGTCTTATTTTTCTTAGCAGTAATTATGGTTTGTGTTTTTGGCAGATAAATATTTAAACAATTTTTTCATCAAAAAGTCCCAGATGGTTTTCTTTATATTTCAACCTTTATGAATATTTTTGGATGAGTTTGTTAGATAAATCCTGTCAAAACTCTGAGAGAAGCAGGACAAAAATCTTATGCAGCTATCAGTTTGGCATTTTGACAACGTCCTTCAATGTTTTGCCATTTTGATAGAATGAGTACATACTTCAAAAGCATGTTTATTCATTTGCAGTATAAAGCATTTGCATTAACCATACTGCAAGTTTATGCTGATGACATCAAGTGGTGTCTGACTATTTACATAAAATTTAACTGGGGAAGAGCAATGATCATACTGAATCAATTTCAATCTCAGCTCAGAATGTGAAATGCACAAATGTTAAAAAATAGAAATGTATACTGCAAAAGAGCAAGTTAAGAACACAGGAGTAATTAAATACATAAGAGAAAAACATCAAAGAATGTACTCAACAACAAAACACTATGTACAATATTTAAATAATTACAAATAGTGAATATAGTACAAAATAAAACTGGAACAGGGATCTTTAGAAAAAGGTAGGAGCAAAGTACATAGGAAAAAGTGGGAATTGTGGGAACAATACATACAGGGGAGAATGGAATGAGGATTAAAAGAAGGCAGGACTTAAAATAAGTTACGTAATATACGACTGAAAATTATTGGGTAGATTATAAGTGATGTATAATGTTTTCAATTGGGTGTGCGTCAGTATGGCTTGTGATGTAAAATGCTTGAAACTAGGATTGTGTTGGTGTGGTTTATTTTCATTTATATAAATGTATGATTGCTTATTTTAAGTGATGGTTTAATAGAGTTTTCTAGTTTAAAAAAGGGGTTAAGAATTAAACGTGTGTAATGTTTAGGTTATATGATACATGGCAACATATGTGAAGCATAATGTTTGTTAATTTTAACTTATTAGTAAGTTTGATTACTTTTTTACAAGTATAAATATGCAAATGTTACTTGAGAAAATAAAATAAATGTTTTAAAAAAATAAAAGCAGTGATGTGAGGAGAGACAGGAAGATGCTATGGTGAAAATGATGGTGCATTAGACTTTAGGGAGGCTAGGTTATGTGACCTGAAGCAAAGCATTTGCAAGCAATTTTAGTGCGAGATGCTCAAGTTGTGCCCAAAAAGTGTAGTAGTTTGAGAGGTGTTAAAATATGAGGGAAGATAACTCAAGAGATGGAATCAAGGGTAGCAAGGTCATGGGTAGCGCAGTGAAATCTAATTTTAGGTGCTTACAACAGAGGCACTGTTTGGCTATGAGATCGGGTCTATATTAGATGAACGAAAGTTCATCTTAACGAACGCTCACATGAGCGAAAATCCAGGAACTCGAATCAGCACTCTTGGGGAGGCGCCCCACACCCCACGCTAAATATATATTCCAACTCAGAGATTGCACTACAGTGAGGAAAGGGCAAATATGCCCATCTTCACTGTACCGTGATCTCACAATTGTGGTTTCAAGTTCTGCAATTTTCGCTCCTGTGAGCATTCATCTAATAAAGACTCATGAGATCTAAGGTTATATGACAGAGGCTAAGTAAGCCAGAAGAAACAGAAGGGAAGGAATTTTGTTTCATCAACTGGAAAAGATGGGTGCTAAGGAGTAGACTGGCTTGTTAAACTGGCAGCCATCTGGCTTTGGCAAGTGTAAGCAAGTTATGTTCATACTTTGGTATAAGGGTGATGAAACAGCAAATGGAGTTGGAAACACTCTAGATAGTGGTGGTTCTTTTGGAGGCAGATGTCACAAGAGGTATTCAAGTTAAGCTAGAAGAATCCCTTTGTTAATTGCATTTCTTCTTGGGTGGAAGGGAAATGAGGAGGACTTGTTGGCCCAGTAATGTAGGGAATTTGTTTACCAGATTTTTTTGAGATGATGGTGGAAGTTAAGTGATAGATCAAGCCAGATTCCTAGGCATCTCAAAATAACCGTAATAATGCTATTGAGCAATTTATCGAGAATAAAGCAGTCAGGGTTCTTTTGATTTTAGTGGAGGTACTCAGAGGCATAGTTGTAGTTTTTGAGGAGTTAAGTTTTTTTATTTTTTTTTTTGCTATTGAGCCAGTTAATGAGGGACAGGAGACCATGTTGAATTGTGTGGACTGTGTGACTGGAGTGCAGGATAACCTGGTCATCAACATACAAGACTGAAAGCTGATGAAGGTCAAGGGCAAGCTTATTTATAAAAGTGTTGAAAACAAGATTGGCCAGTATGAAGCATTCACAGATTCCTTTACATGAAAAAAGAGTGGTTTCTAATGTACTGTTGTTAAAACTGACAGAGAATTCTGGATGGATCGGTAATTTTGAAACACGGGATATCAACAGGGCTAACTCCAATGACACTGAGGTGTGGTTAAATAGTAGTGTGTGGTCAGGCAGGTCAAAGGCTGTAGTAAGGTCTATAAATATGGCTCCATTAAGGAGACTTTTGTCCACAGCTAAAAGGGTGTGATCAATGAAGGTCCAACTAACCTAGATTTCTTAAATATTGTCTGGCAGATGCCAGAGTCTAGTTTGAAAATTCCAGAAATTGTTTATTGTAACAAATTCCATCATGAGATACGTGTTCCATAGTAGTGGAAGTTCAGCAGCTGGACCGGAAACCATATTGCTTGGAAGAGATAAGAAAATATTGACTTATACATTTCAATAATTGTAGACCATTTTTTCTGAAACTTTCCCAAAGGTAGGGAGGATGGAAATTGGGTGGCAATCACTGGGTAGCTTGAGGTGGAATTTTTGTCTGTTTTCTATATATTGGGAGTGCAGCTTTTGAGTTAAGCAAAGGCTGCAGACGTAACAGATGACTAATAATGTTCAACCAATACTGGAGTATGAATTGGGGGAAAGAGGGTGTTTGTCCTTGCTAGCGAGTCAAGTTTTAGCTTTCCAAGGAGAGGTATATCATTATTGGGTATGCTCTTTTTCAAGTAGAGGAGGGTAGTATAATGGGGGAGGGGGGATGAGTGAGGGAGTGAAATAGAACAGCTGATGAAGGGGAGAGTGGAGAAGGAAGGACTAAAGTCAGAGGACGAGAGAGAAAAGGACCAACAGTGATCATTGTGAGGAGCTGTATGACCTGTTGACTGGTTTATCTCTGTCCAAAGATTTTTAGGGAAATAAAAAAGGTTTGATATATTCTCATGCAATGGTTCTTGTATCCAATTGCTTGTCTGGTCAGGTTTCCTAGGTGGGTGTGTGGTTGTCTGGTAGAAGGAGATGGGTCTAACTTCCAGAAGTGCCACGTGTGGTCAGAGAGGGGAGGAGGATTTTTAGTTCTTATGTGAGTGTTTTTCTTGGGTTTGTACAGTCAGTCGCATGACTGTATGGAAAAAATGTAGATTACAATGTTGGGTGAAAAGCTGGGCATGACTGAATGCCTGAAGAGGAGTATAGTAGTTCTTTTGAGAGAGAACAGATATTCTTAGTTAAATATTTACTTGAGATTTATAGCAGAATACAGTGAGTTTTTTTTGCAAAGTGGATGCTGAAGGTTATAGGACAGTTGTCACTTGGGCTAGGATGGTGGCTAGATATGAGAAATGAATGAGGGGTTGTTTGTGACTATCAAACTCTGAGTGATGTGATGAGGAAGGATAGTGTCTGTTGGGTTTAGAGAAGTTGTACAGGATTAAACACATCGAGCAGTTCAAATATGCTGTTTTCAAGGGGCAAAGGTGGTTCAAGTTAAAATCACCAAGTTGAACAAAATTGTTGATTTTCTGAACATAGGAGGTTAAGTACTTGAGTGGGTTATTAATGTTTTGTAATGAAATAGGAGGGGGGGACACAGGCAACAGTTAGAAGAATTGGGGAGCTAAATGGAGAGTGGATTTGTGTTAGCAACCTATTTGGAGGAGAGCATGAGGAGGCATTACTTTGAAGGAGTTGTATGTTTATATCTAACTTGAAAAGAAGGGGGTGAGCCTCCTCCTTGCCTAAATCCTGACCAAGTGATCATAGCCAGAGAAGAGGTGGTGAATGGAAAGATCTTGTGGCTTAAACCAGGATTCTGTGTTACCAATGATTGGGGGATTATGAGCAGAGAGAAGAGAGCTTAGTTGGTCTAATTTATTTTGAATGCTTGGCAAATTAATGAAGAAGCAGGACAAGGTGTTTGGATGTGGATTTGACTTGATGCTATGTATGAGGAAGAGTATGGGAAACTATTCCAATATCATCCCTACATGTTCCTCTTACCACATATCCCAACCCACACACTCAACTACTCCACTTTCCCTTCTCCCTTAAACTCCAAACCCATCCTTTAATCTTATCCATCCATGAATCTCCTACCGTAACTTCTCACCTTTCTTAATATTTTTACTTAACAGCAAGCAGCTGCACTTCTGTCCTTTCCTCTGTTGCATACCTCTTTCCTTATTCTTGAAGAACAAACAGATCAACCAGCTGTAAAAGGGATCATTTCTACAACATTATTCCCAGACAGAATACCTCCCATCAGCATTTACGCAAACTCTAAACAGGGTTACTACATGAAGCTACTGACTTGATTTTAATTCTCCAATTTCTTTATTGCCTATGCTTCCAAGAACAATGGCTATGATTTGGTGCTTCATTGTTGGTAACCCGTCTTTTTTTTTTTTTTTTTATAATTTTCACTCTCAACATTATGGACACCTATCATTCTACTCTTCTTGTTTTGAGTACTCCATTATTCTACAGACCTCTAAACTTATTTGCAATGCTTATCTGAAGATGGAGGCAAACATTGTTTCCCCCTTTGTAAGAGATTTTAATCTGTATTTTCATGGATTAGTCTTCTTATATTTCTCCCAGTCTTTGCTTTACACCCATGTACTTGAAAATCTTATCTGCCCAATTTTTGCTGTTTCATGCAGTTGTAATTTGGCCATTGCTGCTCAGCTTTGTTTGGTCTTTCTATCCTTTGTATAATGCAGTTGTCTCTCTCTCCCTATTTGCTTTCTCCTTCTCTATAACCCCTCTTTTCAGCTGCAAGGGTTCTTCCTCCATTTAGGTTTGCTTTTATTAGTTTAGCTTTTTCTGCCGACACCTTTTCTTTCTAAACCACTTCAATATTTCATTTGAAGCACCACAGTTTTTTTTTAATTTTCTCCCATGAAAACTAAATTTGGAGTGTCTAACCATTAGAAAAATAGTGTTCATACATCAGTTTTCTTATATTGACAACTGCCATTATTTAGAACATTTTTTTTTTAACGATTACTTAAAATTGACACACACATGCATCTATGTATTAGAAGAATGGCTTTATTAAAAAAAGTATGGCATCTAAGTCCAAGGAAGTCATTGTTGCACTGTATTCGACATTCATCAGACCTATCATTGAGTACAGTGCCCACTTTGGTATGTACTTAAGGCATATCCAACAACTGGAACGTCCACAGAGATTTCTTACTAAAAGAATACAGGGCGCAAGTAAAATGTCCTATGCAGACTGCCTCAAGGCCCTATCCTTGTACTCTTTTTTTTTTTTGTAAGCCTGGCATACAAGGCATTTATCAGACCCCACTGATGGACCTTCCTGCAGATCCACAAGACAAACACCACCAGAATTACCAGTTCTAAAGACTTAAACCTTGTCTGTGATATAAATAGGCCCTGCTGGAGAGAGAGAGATATGTATCCCAGAGACTACCCCATCTATGGAACAGGCTCCACATCCATGTGAAGCAGAGTTTGTCCCTAACCCAATTCAAGTGCATCTTGGAGAATTGGATGGGAAACTAGAAATTCATCCCTGGTTTTGCACTTGTCTCTCTAATAGACACAGATAACTAGTAAATGGTACATGTCCCATGCCCATATTTACATTTATCAAGGGTATCAGAACTTGTCAGAGATTTAGGATGCATGACCAGCTTTAAAAAGGCCCTTGTGGTCATTAGCCTAGTAAATACCTTTGAACCTGAGTATTCCTTTCTACATTGGAAATCAGCGGGGCTCTCTCAGTCTGAGATTAGTTCTGCCTCTTCCAAAAAGGTCAGTAAGCTGTCAATCTTGCCCTTAGACTCGCATCATTTTATAATCTTACTCGTATGTTTTTGTCAAGTAACATTCATACTACTCAGGTGGATTTTAAGAATGTAGGTGTATACTCGAGATCCTTACAGCAGCCATCTAACCCTCAAGCTAAACGCTTCTTCAGTTGTCTCACTCAACAAACCATTTATATTCATGTGCACCAGGAACAATCAATACTGTTCATTTTGTGTCAACCCTGCTCACTTCTTCGGATGCCTTGCCAGACATTAGCCTGATGCCATTTGCAAAGAAAGTAGGCCCCTTGTCTCTCTCCTGTCACCCTAATGTCCTTGGAGAATGAGTCTCTAATCAATAGCTCCATGATAGTCACTGCTGTCTTTACTCTAACAAATCTTGGTTAGAGTTTTGTATCTGCCAGCCTTGGTTAACTATTTTCTGTACTTTCTACCTATCTGCTAGTATTTTCTGAGTCTGACCTACCATTGGCTGCATTACAAAACATGTCCTTCATACTGAACACTGGTGCAGTAGCATAAGCTATATAGGTTTTATCCTACATAGCATTTAACATACATCCACCTTCCAAATCTTAACGGTACCTTCCATGTATCCAAACGATTAGTCACTTCAAACTGAGCCGACTAAAAACCGGTTTGGGAGCCAAGCCCTTCAGAGCTTTCCAGCCACCAAAGAGAATGCTGCTCTGCGGGTTTATGAGCATTGACAGTTATCTTGTGCTGTTCCACTGATAGCCAGCAAAGATCTCTTTGGGGAAAACATTCTACAGATTTTTAAATGTTTAAAATTTACTTCCTAGCTTAAAACATACTTTCCTGACCAGGGAATATGCATTTATATTGTCTGTCCCTTGACTTAACTATTTTTAAATGGAAGCACACTTTTGTATATGACAGTTTAACAGTGGATTTAAACATTCTAAAACTTTTTTCTTTTTTAAAGAAAAAATGGCATTTAAATTATTTTTGCGGTTACTGATGTGTATTAATCTGTCTTTCTAATGGCGTTTTTGTTGAGAAAAGTGACTTTATTCTACTTTTAAAATGTTACCAGCTTATGTAAGTTTCCCAGGTAGTGAGCATCATTTTACACTTGACCATTGGACGGTTAGAAAACTCCTTCTGGGCAAAACAAATAGATGCTTACAGCTTGGACGCAGTCTAAAATGAGGTATACTTATTCTTTTCCTTCATTTAATGTCAAGAAACATACTACACTAGCAACAAGAAATTGCATCAAGCATATTACCATGTGTCCACCAGAAAACACTGCCATCTTGTAGCTAAACATATTACACAAATGAAATACATTGTACACACAATAGCCGACCACCCCATCTGTGATCTGAAGTCTACAAACTTGTTAACTGTGAGAGGCTTCATTAAAGCATCAGCAATCATTTCATCAGTTTTACAATATGAAAGCACAAAGCACTTTGTTCAACCAAGTCATGAATGTAATGCATCTGACATCAATAGGCTTTGTTTTTGCATTGATCCTCTTACTGGTTTGCAAGATTAAATACATCCCTGAGCATCCTCATACAAGGCTGTAGGCTGCGACACTGGTTATCCAAGATCTTTATCTATCCCAACTAAATGGCTTCTCGACTGGCATAGGCAGCAGCAACAATCTGGCTCTGTAGAACACCACCACTGAGATCTGTATTTCTGGAACAGGTTATAAGAATCTTTCCTACTTTGAACAAGTAACCACTTGTAGACTTGCATGTGTTGAGTTCACCCGCCCAGAGTCCACATATCCTGTAAGGTTTAAGCCGCTAATTGCTGACAACTTTCAGCTTTAGCCTTGTGTGTGTTGGAGATACTTCAACTTCTTTTTTTATTGAATTCCAGTCTCTTTGATGTGATTTACTTACACAGCTGCAAACGAGACATGGCTGCTGCAATGTCTGGACATGTAGTGGTTGCAATGTACAGAAGTGCCCCCACTGCTTGTCTGTACTGCTCATTAGATGGTGGAGGATCTTCCTCTCTTTCCAACTTTGGATAAATTATGTCCATGGGTACACTCATTCCTTTAGCCTCAGCCATGTTGAGCTGTTGAGGAATTGAATCAATTTTAGCACTCTGATTCAACAGAAAACTGCCATCCTCCTCACACAGTATATTAATTCCTAGGTAGTGTATCATCTCACTAAGATCTTTAGTCTCAAAGTGCTGATTGCAATTTAATCATTCCTTCCGTAAGCAATAATCAGGTCATCTACATAGACTAAAACATACATCCATTTAGCATAAGTTTAGAGTAAAGGCATGGATTTGCTTTGCTTCTCATGAATCTCTCATCTAGCAGAACTTTGTTTATTTTTGAGTTCTACGCTCGAGCCCTTGCTTAAGGCCATATAAGGATTTTTTGCAGATTGTGAACAAGATGCTCTTTGCCACTTTTAAACATATCCTTCTGGCTATGACTTGTATATTTTCTCTTCTATAGCTCTATTAAGTAAAGCTGTCTTGATATGGTGTTTCATAGTCATTATTGTAAAGCCGCCACTGTCTTCAGACCTCTGAAAGTACTTTGTTTGGTAACTGGAGCAAAAGTAGCATCATAGTCCTCAACAAATTATTGCAAGAATTCTTTGGAACAAACCTTGCCTTGTACTTACAGACTTTCCTTTCAGAGTCGCATTTTGCTTTAAAAAAACATTTACATCAGATTACATGTTTACCTTGACGTGGTTCAGTGTCCATGTCTGGAGTTCATTGACTGATGTCATCTCTTCATCAGCAGCTCTAGTCTATATTTACTTCTCATGTGGTGGTAGTTTTTCCATCTCTTTCAACGAACCTGGCTCAGGCTGAACTGCTGTGCTAGCCATATAAAGCAAACATTTAGGTGGAATATCTTCATTGCTTCTTGCTGATGATCTGACTGGAGTCATTTGTGGATCAACATCATCAGTTTTTGAACTGTGTGCAGTAACACATATTTCTGTGTAGCTTTCTCGTTTTTCTTCTGACATGGATGTGGATTTTTCCTCAGACTTAAAGGTTTGTGTCAGTTCTTCAAACTTTCACAGAACTTTAATCAACAACCACACTTCTGCTAATTGTTACCATGTTTGTGTCTGGATGTAGAATTCTGTATCCCTTTTGAGACTGACTGTAACCACAACTACACCTTCCTCTGCACATGCATCCCATTTTGTACATTTGTCCGTTTGTGTATGCACATTGCTTTTATTTCCAAACAATTTGATGTCACTCAAATCTGGTTTCTTTCCATTCCACAGTTCATATAGAGTTTTCTCTATTTTTCCTGGCAAGTGATTTCGGAGATGGCATGATGTCATGATAGCCTCTCCCCAGTATGTGATTGGCATATCAACTTTGAAAGCATGCTCCTTCCACTCTCACAGAGTCTGATTCATCCTCTCTTCAACCCGGTTTTGTTCTGGGTTATATGGTACAGTGGTCTGTAACATAATTCCATGTTTTCTGAGACTGGCTTGTGTTGTGCCACATATATTCAGACCCACTGTCTGTACTTAACACTCGGGGCATTCTGCCAAATGTATTGCTTACTTGAGCTACTGTTGTAACTTCACTTGCATGTCTTCCTTCTTGTACAACAGGTACAATGTGCTGTACCTGGAGTAATCAATGGAACTAAGAAAACACCTTTTTTCCTAGAGTCATGTTTTTCATTGGACAGCAAACATCTGAATTAAGTCCAGGGAAAAAGGTTTTTTTTT
>NC_056743.1:536105571-536120961 GCF_019279795.1 Protopterus annectens
GGAATCCTGCTCAGGCATGTTCCTAAGCTGAGATGTATTCAGTACTTTGTATACAGGAATTGTGCTCGAGTACATTCCTAAGCTGAGATGTATTCAGTACTTTGTATAAAGGAATCATTCTGAGGAATGTTCCCAAGCTAACCTGTATTCAATACTTTGTATATAAGAATCATGCTGAGTTACGTTACTAAGCTGAAATGTATTCAGTACTTTGTATAAAGGAATCATGCTCAGGAATGTTCCTACACTGACAGGTATTCAGTACTTTGTATACAGGAATCATGCTCAGGAATGTTCCTGTGCTGAGATGTATTCAGTACTTTGTATAAAGGAATCATGCTCGGTAATGTACCTAAGCTAACATGTTTTCAGTACTTTGTATACAGGAATCATGCTCAGGTATGTTCCTAAGCTAACATGTATTCAGTACTTTGTATACAGGAATCATGCTCAGGTACGTTCCTAAGCAGAGATGTATTCAATACTTTGGATAAAGGAATCATGCTGAGGAATGTTCTTAATATAACATGTATTCAGTACTTTGTATAAATGAATCATGCTCAGGTACGTTCCTAAGCTGAAATGTATTCAGTAGTTTGTATGCAGGAATCATGCTCAGGTACGTTCTTAAGCTGAGATGTATTCAGTGCTTTCTATACAGGAATCATGTTCAGGTACGGTCCTAAGCTGACAGGTGTTCAGTACTTTGTATAAAAGAATCATGCTCAGGTACATTCCTAAGCTGAGATGTATTCAGTACTTTGTATACAGGAATCATGCTCAGGTGCATTCCTAATCTGAAATATAATCCAAACAGCAGCGGGTGCTGGTGTGGAGCGGCCAAAAACCAAAACTGAAACAGTATGCACCAACAGATTTGTATAGTGAAAGGAAACCTTTCACTTAATTCACTCTTCAAATGACAAAACTTCCAAACTTCCAAACAGAAATCACCACGCTAACTCTAGCAATGTGGAGCAGTAAATCCTTTAATCACAGTGAGCGCTTTCGCCATGCGGCTTCTTCAGACTGTATTACAATAATAAAGACTCAAACAGTTATCTTTATAACATATTCCCTCCTCCCATTGGTTAAAAACGTCATTGCACATATTCAATTAACAAAACGCAAAAACAGTCGATCTCATACGGAATGCATTCATGCAATGCAAGCCGCTTCGTCATATACAAAAAGTATTCACAGAAACCAAAATAAACATCACTCCATATATAAAAAATTATTAGTAAAAAATTAGTAAAAATTAGTAAAAAGGAAGGCAAGTGCAGTAAATACCGAATAAAAACATTCATAGAATCCATTACATGGTCCTTCTCAAGATAGAGCCACAGGCACACATTGTTATGGAATCACTCAATATAACAACATAAAGACATTTTGACATTTTGCTAATCTACGCTTAGAACGCTAATCATGTGTATAAAAAGTAAGCCTGCACTTACTACTCTAAAATCATCAAACCTTAAAAAACACAACAAACGGTGTTGCTTCTTCTACTTACAAACAGCTACACTATCAAAACACCGGACCACGTCGCTCCTGAAAATGTCGTCATCGTTGACTTAAAGGGGACGACAATCAGGAGTCAGACAGTTAGTATTCGGGCTCTGTAGTGGATGATTCCACATCAGATAGAGGAAATATATATATACAACTATATTAAAATTAACTAACATTAAAATTAATTCTTCCTGCAAAAAAAATACATTCAGGATGCAGACAGTTGATTTACAAAATGTATTGTGAATATAGACACCATACATTCAAATGCACTACTCCCGTTGAAAAACCTAAAATAGGACGGACCACTCCAGGAACCGAATGTAAAAATATTACAACGGAACCAAGTTCAGCTCACATGCTATAAATACTCTAAATACAAATGTATACAGGGGTTGGAGGCATTAACATTGCCTAAACTTACTTCAACCTCGCACTTAAAACTTGGACATGTTATAGACCAAAAACGGTCATGTCAAACTAACATCAGTCTCTGTAACACCACATCTAACTGTACGATAAGTCTCTAGAGGTGCTATACCCCAGGGTCTGAACTGTGAGAAGATGGAGCTCGACCACAGCTCTATTGTGTGTGTATGAACATCAAAATGTCATTACGAGTTCACACTCAAGGGGGAAAAAAGGGGAAAAGAGAAAAAAGAGAAAAAAGGAAAGGATTAATGTACAGGAGAAAAGGTAAGAATGAAAGAGAAGGGAAGAAATAATAGAAAGAAAAGAGAAAGGATGGGAACAGGGAAAAAATGGGGGAAAAATATAGGGAACAGGATGGAAGAAGAAAGGGATGGGACCAAAGGAAAAGATAAGAAGAGACAAGATAGGAGGTAAAAGTATGAGAATGAATCTGTAGGTACATATTCCTAAGGTACAAAGTGGAAGACTAATTGTGAACATACTACAAAGGGTGGTCATGTATGCTGCTATTTGGGTACAAATAGTCTCCTTTTCCGAAGGAAGGGCCTAACCTGTACTTTGTCATTCAGGCCTGGGTATAACTCAGCCCTCAATCTTATAATCCATTTCATCTCATTCTCAAGGGTGAAGTTAACAATATCCCCTCCTCTCTTATTCGGTATGATCTTCTGAATGACAAAGAATGTAAAAGAGTGGCTGGTCCCTCTCTCTTTATGATGTTTAGCCAAGGCATTAACCACTGAAGCTGTCCTAATGTGGTAAATGTGCTCCCTAATGCTCTCTAAGTGACCTGTTGGTTTTACCAACATAGAACGCTTGACACGCTTCACAGGTTGCCATGTAGACAATATTGGAGCTTTCACATGAGGTTTTAGTATAAAAACTATAACTCCGTTGAGTGATGGGATGGATAAAGCTCACTGTCTCATTAATAAACAAACACTGATTGCATTTGCCACACGGTGTTGTGTTCGTCAACTGTGTGCTTAGTCTATCTGTAGCTAAGTTGTTCCTGGGTTTACACAATATCCTCTTTAAATTGGGTTGATTTTTATAAGTGATACTTGGGCATGACCCCACTATCTCCTTTATGTCAGGGTCTAACAACAGTAAATCCCAGTGTTTCCCCATAATTTGTTTCAGATCCACTGAATCTTTAGTATAGAACATGGAAGCTCTACTCTTATTGGGGTTTGGAGGACTGTTCAATACTAAAGCAGGTAAAGGCTCAGAGTAGTATGGTTTTGCCCTGGTGTTTCTAAGGCTTTCAACATCAACAGCAGTACATTCAAAGGTACTTTCATTGTAACCCCTTTTTAAGAATCTAGCCTTCAATCCTTTAAGTTCATCTGCATAGCCTTCATTAGTAGGATTCAACCTAGAGGCCCTCATTATCTGGCCCTTCATTACATTATCGAACACATACTTGGGATGCATACTGTCCCTGTGTAGAATAGTGTTCCTGAAGCATAACTTCCTATGCACATTTGTGTTAAGTAGCCCATTACTGAGTCTATTGATGCTCACATCCAAATATGAGATGTGGTCTACTGAGTAGTTTAAAGTAAACCTAAGGAACTCAGTTGAACTGTTCATACATTCAACAAAATTCAGCAATGCCTCTCTGTTACCCCTCCAAATAAAGAAAAGGTCATCGACAAACCTACGGTAGAAACCAACATGTTCCTGAAACTGTCGTGTATTAAAAAGGAATAACTCTTCCCATTGTGCCATGACAAGGTTGGCGTAGCTATTGGCACATGACGTGCCCATAGCTACGCCATCCTTCTGTGAGAAGACATCATCTCCAAACATGAAAACGTTATTTAATAAAACTGTTTCTAGAAGTAAAGCAATAAATTCTATTTTCACAATAGTGAAATCAGAATGATTTTTAAGGTACTCTTGTATATATTGTACACCTAAATCATTGGGGATTACAGTAAAAAGACTCACAACATCAAGTGTTACTAAGATGTAATGGGTATCATCCTCTAATTTTTTCATATAGTCATATAGATCCAACAGGAACTGCTTGCTGTCTCTAAGTATAAACTTGTTTTTATTGACCAGTGACCTTAGATGATATTCAATGAAGATGGAAAAGGGTTCAGTCACCCAGCCTTGTCCGGCTACAATTGGCCTCATCGGAGGGTCAATGGCCGATTTGTGGACTTTGGGAAGTCCTTGTATAATAGGGATGAGGGGATTATTCACTTTAAAATAGTCATATAGTTCCTTCATGATACTATCAGAAGCTAACAGCTCATCAAGCATATAATAAACCTGTAGGGTCTTCTCTTTAACCACATCCATCCCTATCTTTAGATATGAGGAGGTCTCTCCCAGAAGTATTCCCATCCTTCTATTATAATCCAATGAATCCATAAGGACAATGGGTCCACCTTTGTCTGCCGGTCTTATAACAAGGGTAGTGTCATATTCTAGGTCCTTAAGTGCTTGTCTATGATTAAAACTTAGATTCTGTTTATGCGTAACATTCCTTGTATTCTCAAAATGACCATAGATATCATTCTCTGTTATCTTAGAATAAACATCCAACAATGGGTGTAATTGGGGGATGTAAACACTATTGCTTCTAAACCTGCTAGTCTCCTGTCGCTCAGGGGTATTACCAAACTCAAGTTTCAACTGAATGTTCCTTACAAACATTTTAATATCAATAATAGAGTCAGCAACATTACCCCTTCTGGTGGGTATGAAGCTAAGACCCTTGTTAAGAACATCTTTCTCATACTTATTCAGAACTTTCTTGGATAGATTCACAATCAGCGAATCGTCTTCTCCCACATTCTTTTCAGGGTAGGCCCTTGTTGTTCCCCTCCTGAACCTTTCCTCTTTTGTCTGCCCCTGCTCATCGATCTTGTTCTCCCTTGGTGTTGCTTCTGTGCTATGGGGAAAGGGGTATTGTTATTGCTCTGTACAACCTTTCTTCTGACCACTACCTCGTCCGGTTTCCTCACATTACTCATGACTGTAGGGTCAAGTGGTGGTTGGATAGCATGAGTATCTATTCCTACCACCACAGTCTCCTTTTCCCCACTGGTTGTGGGATTATCTGAACTATCCCTACCTTCGTCCTCCTGAAAAACAATTTCAGTATATGAAACATTCCTCCTCGTATTAATATCTGAACTGGTTATACCATTAACTGATCTCTGGCTTGCCGATCTATCCAAGCCATTTTCAATACTAGGAACGTTCCCTTTCCTTGTTTGTACACTTGAATTATGTGTATAAACACTCCCTGATGTGTGTCTATTACCAACATTGTTGTTACTCAAAGTTGGTCGGTCTCTAGGCCAAGTAAACACATTTGAGTTTTTAAAATCCCTTAGGTCCCTCATGATTTTATTCTTCTTTTGTTCAATTAATCGTCTTTCAAAAACCATAACATTATCTATGACCCTCTCAATCTTGGTATCAATATTGACATTCACATATTTCTTAATAATAGTATCATACAAATCATTTACTTTCAATCTTAAGTTCTCTTCCTCAGGTAAATGAAACCTAATTAACAGTTTCATATAATTATTACTAAGCTCAATATTGAGCTGCTGCCATTGAAACAAAAGGTCCGGAATAGAGTCACCTGAGGTGGGCATTTTCAAAATACGTAGCCCACGAGGAATAATGTGTTTGTCCAAACATGCTTCAAAATATTGCCGTTGGACTTGTAGCTTTTTTAATTTAATTGTCTCAGTTTCCAAGACTTGCAAGTCATTTGATAAACTTAGATAGCTCTCATTATTATTTATAGCATTCATTGAGCCAAAATCCGGCTCATATGAGAGTAGCAGGTTCTCCCCGCCAGTCACACAGGCTTGAAACCGTCCCAGCCTATCAATAGGTTGGACAGTTTGTGGTACGTACGGTAGTTCTATGTTCGAGGTAGCGTTATCGGCCATATCCACAGTTCAGGAGTAAAGAAAAAACCAAAGTAAACAAAGTCAAATGTAACCCCCGAGCGTAGGATGTCACACCAGCAAGAACAAAAAAATATAATCCAAACAGCAGCGGGTGCTGGTGTGGAGCGGCCAAAAACCAAAACTGAAACAGTATGCACCAACAGATTTGTATAGTGAAAGGAAACCTTTCACTTAATTCACTCTTCAAACGACAAAACTTCCAAACTTCCAAACAGAAATCACCACGCTAACTCTAGCAATGTGGAGCAGTAAATCCTTTAATCACAGTGAGCGCTTTCGCCATGCGGCTTCTTCAGACTGTATTACAATAATAAAGACTCAAACAGTTATCTTTATAACATATTCCCTCCTCCCATTGGTTAAAAACGTCATTGCACATATTCAATTAACAAAACGCAAAAACAGTCGATCTCATACGGAATGCATTCATGCAATGCAAGCCGCTTCGTCATATACAAAAAGTATTCACAGAAACCAAAATAAACATCACTCCATATATAAAAAATTAATAAAAAGGAAGGCAAGTGTAGTAAATACCGAATAAAAACATTCATAGAATCCATTACATGGTCCTTCTCAAGATAGAGCCACAGGCACACATTGTTATGGAATCACTCAATATAACAACATAAAGGCATTCTGACATTTTACTAATCTACGCTTAAAACGCTAATCATGTGTATAAAAAGTAAGCCTACACTTACTACTCTAAAATCATCAAACCTTAAAAAATACAACAAACGGTGTTGCTTCTACTTACAAACAGCTACACTATCAAAACACCGGACCACGTCGCTCCTGAAAATGTCGTCATCGTGGACTTAAAGGGGACGACAATCAGGAGTCAGACAGTTGTTATTCGGGCTCTGTAGTGGATGATTCCACATCAGATAGAGGAAATATATATATACAACTATATTAAAATTAACTAACATTAAAATTAATTCTTCCTGCTAAAAAATAATATACATTCAGGATGCAGACAGTTGATTTACGAAATGTATTGTGAATGTAGACACGATACATTCAAATGCACTATTCCCTTTGAAAACCTAAAATAGGACGGACCACTCCAGGAACCGAATGTAAAAATATTACAACGGAACCAAGTTCAGCTCACATGCTGTAAATACTCTAAATACAAATGTATACAGGGGTTGGAGGCAATAACATTGCCTAAACTTACTTCAACCTCGCACTTAAAACTTGGACATGTTATAGACCAAAAACGGTCATGTCAAACTAACATCAGTCTCTGTAACACCACATCTAACTGTACGATAAGTCTCTAGAGGTGCTATACCCCAGGGTCTGAACGTTGAGAAGATGGAGCTCGACCACAGCTCTATTGTGTGCGTGTGAACATGAAAATGTCACTACGAGTGTACACTCAAGGGGGAAAAAGGAAAAAAGGGGGAAAAAAGGGAAAAGAGAAAAAAGGAAAGGATTAATGAACAGGAGAAAAGGTAAGAATGAAAGAAAAGAGAAGAAATAATAGAAAGAAGAGAGGAAGGATGGGAACGGGGGAAAAATAGAGGGAACAGGATAGATAAAGAAAGGGATGGAACCAGAGGAAAAGATAAGAGAAGGACAAGATAGGAGGTGAAAGTATGAGAAAGGATCTGTATGTACATATTCCTAAGGTTTACTTGGCCTAGAGACCGACCAACTTTGAGTAACAACAATGTTGGTAATAGAAACACATCAGGGAATGTTTATACACATAATTCAAGTGTACAAACAAGGAAAGGGAACGTTCCTAGTATTGAAAATGGCTTGGATAGACCGGCAAGCCACAGATCAGCTAATGGTACAACCAGTTTAGATATTAATACGAGGAGGAATGTTTCATATACTGAAATTGTTTTTCAGGAGGACGAAGGTAGGGATAGTTCAGATAATCCCACAACCAGTGGGGAAAAGGAGACTGTGGTGGTGGGAATAGATACCCATGCTATCCAACCACCACCTGACCCTACAGTCATGAGTAATGTGAGGAAATCGGACGAGGTAGTGGTCAGAAGAAAGGTTCTACAGAGCAATAACAACACCCCTTTCCCCATAGCACAGAAGCAACACCAAGGGAGAACAAGATCGATGAGCAGGGGCAGACAAAAGAGGAAAGGTTCAGGAGGGGAACAACAAGGGCCTACCCTGAAAAGAATGTGGGAGAAGACGATTCGCTGATTGTGAATCTATCCAAGAAAGTTCTGAATAAGTATGAGAAAGATGTTCTTAACAAGGGTCTTAGCTTCATACCCACCAGAAGGGGTAATGTTGCTGACTCTATTATTGATATTAAAATGTTTGTAAGGAACATTCAGTTGAAACTTGAGTTTGGTAATACCCCTGAGCGACAGGAGACTAGCAGGTTTAGAAGCAATAGTGTTTACATCCCCCAATTACACCCATTGTTGGATGTTTATTCTAAGATAACAGAGAATGATATCTATGGTCATTTTGAGAATACAAGGAATGTTACGCATAAACAGAATCTAAGTTTTAATCATAGACAAGCACTTAAGGACCTAGAATATGACACTACCCTTGTTATAAGACCGGCAGACAAAGGTGGACCCATTGTCCTTATGGATTCATTGGATTATAATAGAAGGATGGGAATACTTCTGGGAGAGACCTCCTCATATCTAAAGATAGGGATGGATGTGGTTAAAGAGAAGACCCTACAGGTTTATTATATGCTTGATGAGCTGTTAGCTTCTGATAGTATCATGAAGGAACTATATGACTATTTTAAAGTGAATAATCCCCTCATCCCTATTATACAAGGACTTCCCAAAGTCCACAAATCGGCCATTGACCCTCCGATGAGGCCAATTGTAGCCGGACAAGGTTGGGTGACTGAACCCTTTTCTATCTTCATTGAATATCATCTAAGGCCACTGGTCAATAAAAACAAGTTTATACTTAGAGACAGCAAGCAGTTCCTGTTGGATCTATATGACTATATGAAAAAATTAGAGGATGACACCCATTACATCTTAGTAACACTTGATGTTGTGAGTCTTTTTACTGTAATCCCCAATGATTTAGGTGTACAGTATATACAAGAGTACCTTAAAAATCATTCTGATTTCACTATTGTGAAAATAGAATTTATTGCTTTACTTTTAGAAACAATTTTATTAAATAACGTTTTCATGTTTGGAGATGATGTCTTCTCACAGAAGGATGGCGTAGCTATGGGCACGTCATGTGCCAATAGCTACGCCAACCTTGTCATGGCACAATGGGAAGAGTTATTCCTTTTTAATACACGACAGTTTCAGGAACATGTAGGTTTCTACCGTAGATTTGTCGATGACCTTTTCTTTATTTGGAGGGGCAACAGAGAGGCATTGCTGAATTTTGTTGAATGTATGAACAGTTCAACTGAGTTCCTTAGGTTTACTTTAAACTACTCAGTAGACCACATCTCATATTTGGATGTGAGCATCAATAGACTCAGTAATGGGCTACTTAACACAAATGTGCATAGGAAGTTATGCTTCAGGAACACTATTCTACACAGGGACAGTATGCATCCCAAGTATGTGTTCGATAATGTAATGAAGGGCCAGATAATGAGGGCCTCTAGGTTGAACCCTACCAATGAAGGCTATGCAGATGAACTTAAAGGTTTGAAGGCTAGATTCTTAAAAAGGGGTTACAATGAAAGTACCTTTGAATGTACTGCTGTTGATGTTGAAAGCCTTAGAAACACCAGGGCAAAACCATACTACTCTGAGCCTTTACCTGCTTTAGTATTGAACAGTCCTCCAAACCCCAATAAGAGTAGAGCTTCCATGTTCTATACTAAAGATTCAGTGGATCTGAAACAAATTATGGGGAAACACTGGGATTTACTGTTGTTAGACCCTGACATAAAGGAGATAGTGGGGTCATGCCCAAGTATCACTTATAAAAATCAACCCAATTTAAAGAGGATATTGTGTAAACCCAGGAACAACTTAGCTACAGATAGACTAAGCACACAGTTGACGAACACAACACCGTGTGGCAAATGCAATCAGTGTTTGTTTATTAATGAGACAGTGAGCTTTATCCATCCCATCACTCAACGGAGTTATAGTTTTTATACTAAAACCTCATGTGAAAGCTCCAATATTGTCTACATGGCAACCTGTGAAGCGTGTCAAGCGTTCTATGTTGGTAAAACCAACAGGTCACTTAGAGAACGCATTAGGGAGCACATTTACCACATTAGGACAGCTTCAGTGGTTAATGCCTTGGCTAAACATCATAAAGAGAGAGGGACCAGCCACTCTTTTACATTCTTTGTCATTCAGAAGATCATACCGAATAAGAGAGGAGGGGATATTGTTAACTTCACCCTTGAGAATGAGATGAAATGGATTATAAGATTGAGGGCTGAGTTATACCCAGGCCTGAATGACAAAGTACAGGTTAGGCCCTTCCTTCGGAAAAGGAGACTATTTGTACCTAAATAGCAGGATCCATAGACCACCCTTTGTAGTATGATCACAACTAGTCTTCCACCATTGTACCTTAGGAATATGTACATACAGATCCTTTCTCATACTTTCACCTCCTATCTTGTCCTTCTCTTATCTTTTCCTCTGGTTCCATCCCTTTCTTTATCCATCCTGTTCCCTCTAATTTTCCCCCATTCCCATCCTTACTCTCTTCTTTCTATTATTTCTTCCCTTTTCTCCTGTTCATTATCCTTTCCTTTTTTCTCTTTTCCCTTTTTTCCCCCTTTTTTCCTTTTCCCCCCTTGAGTGTACACTCGGAGTAACATTTTCATGTTCATACACACACAATAGAGCTGTGGTCGAGCTCCATCTTCTCAACGTTCAGACCCTGGGGTATAGCACCTCTAGAGACTTATTGTACAGTTAGATGTGGTGTTACAGAGACTGATGTTAGTTTGACATGACCGTTTTTGGTCTATAACATGTCCAAGTTTTAAGTGCGAGGTTGAAGTAAGTTTAGGCAATGTTAATGCCTGCAACCCCTGTATACACTTGTATTTAGAGCATTTATAGCATGTGAGCTGTACTTGGTTCCGTTGTAATATTTTTACATTCGGTTCCTGGAGTGGTCCGTCCTATTTTAGGTTTTTTAACGGGAGTAGTGCATTTGAATGTATGGTGTTTACATTCACAATACATTTTGTAAATCAACTGTCTGCATCCTGAATGTATTTTTTTTGCAGGAAGAATTAATTTTAATGTCAGTTAATTTTAATATAGTTGTATATATATATTTCCTCTATCTGATGTGGAATCATCCACTACAGAGCCCGAATACTAACTGTCTGACTCCTGATTGTCGTCCCCTTTAAGTCAACGATGACGACATTTTCAGGAGCGACGTGGTCCGGTGTTTTGATAGTGTAGCTGTTTGTAAGTAGAAGAAGCAACACCGTTTGTTGTATTTTTTAAGGTTTGATGATTTTAGAGTAGTAAGTGTAGGCTTACTTTTTATACACATGATTAGCGTTCTAAGCGTAGATTAGTAAAATGTCAAAATGTCTTTATGTTGTTATATTGAGTGATTCCATAACAATGTGTGCCTGTGGCTCTATCTTGAGAAGGACCATGTAATGCATTCTATGAATGTTTTTATTCGGTATTTACTGCACTTGCCTTCCTTTTTACTAATTTTTACTAATTTTTTACTAATAATTTTTTATATATGGAGTGATGTTTATTTTGGTTTCTGTGAATACTTTTTGTATATGACGAAGCGGCTTGCATTGCATGAATGCATTCCGTATGAGATCGACTGTTTTTGCGTTTTGTTAATTGAATATGTGCAATGACGTTTTTAACCAATGGGAGGAGGGAATATGTTATAAAGATAACTGTTTGAGTCTTTATTATTGTAATACAGTCTGAAGAAGCCGCATGGCGAAAGCGCTCACTGTGATTAAAGGATTTACTGCTCCACATTGCTAGAGTTAGCGTGGTGATTTCTGTTTGGAAGTTTGGAAGTTTTGTCGTTTGAAGAGTGAATTAAGTGAAAGGTTTCCTTTCACTATACAAATCTGTTGGTGCATACTGTTTCAGTTTTGGTTTTTGGCCGCTCCACACCAGCACCCGCTGCTGTTTGGATTATATTTTTTTGTTTTTGCTGGTGTGACATCCTACGCTCGGGGGTTACATTTGACTTTGTTTACTAATCTGAAATATATTCACTATTTTGTATACAGGAATCTTGATCAGGTACATTCCTAAGCTAACATGTACTCAGTACCTTGTTTCCAGGAATCATGCTCAGGAATGTTCCTAAGCTGAGATGTATTCAGTACTTTGTATACATGAATCATGCTCAGGTATGTTCCTTAGCTGAGATGTATTCAGTACTTTGTATACAGGAATCATGCTCAGGTACGCTCCTAAGCTGACATGGATTTAGTACTTTGTATACAGGAATCATGCTCAGGTACGTTCTTAAGCTGACATGCATTCAGTACTTTGTATACAGGAGTCATGCTCAGGTACTTTCCTAAGCTAACATGTATTCAGTTCTTTCTATACATGAATCTTGCTCAGGTACATTCCTAAGCTAACATGTATTCAGTAGTTTGTATAAAGGAATCATGTTCAGGTATGTTCCTAAGCTGAGATGTATTCAATACTTTGTATAAAGGAATCATGCTCAGGAATGTTCCTTAGCTGAGATTTCAGCAGTACTTTGTATAAAGGAATCATGCTCAAGAATGTTCTTAAGCTAACATGTATTCACTACTTTATATACAGGAATCATGCTCAGGTACGTTCCTAAGCTGAGATGTATACAGTACTTTTTATACAGGAATCATGCTCAGGTACATTCCTAAGCGGAGATGTATTCAGTACTTTGTATACAGGAATCATGCTCAGGTGCTTTCCTAAGCTGAGATGTATACAGTACTTTGTATACAGGAATCATGCTCAGGTACATTCCTAAGCTGAGATACATTTAGTACTTTCTATAAAGGAATCATGCTCAGGTGCATTTCTAAGCTGATTTGTATTCAATACTTTGTATATAGGAATCATGCTCAGATATGTTCCTAAGCTAATGTGCATTCAGTACTTTGTATACAGGAATCATGCCGAGGTATGTACCTAAACTAAAAAGTATTCAGTACTTTGTGTACAGGAATCATGCTCAGGTACATTACTAAGCTAACATGTATTCAGTACATTGTATACAGGAATCATGCTTAGGTACATTCCTAACCTGAGATGTATTCAGTTCTTTGTATACAGGAATCATGCTCTGGTACATTCCTAAGCTAACATGTATTCAGTACTTTGTATACAGGAATCATGCTCAGGCATGTTCCTAAGCTGAGATGTATTCAGTACTTTGTATAAAGGAATCATGCTCAGGAATGTTCCTAACCTGAGATGTATTCAATACTTTGTATAATGGAATCATGCTCAGGAATGTTCCTAAGCTGAGATGTATTCAGTACTTTGTATAAAGGAATCATGCTTAGGAATGTTCCTTTGCTGAGATGCATTCAGTACTTTGTATACAGGAATCAACCTCAGGTACATTCCTAAGCTAACGTATTCAGTACTTTGTATAAAGGAATCATGCTCAGGAATGTTTCTCAGCTAAGATGTATTCAGTACTTTGTATTCAGGAATCATGCTCAGATACGTTCCTAAGCTGAGATGTATTCAGTACTTTGTATACAGGAATCATGCTCAGGTATGTTCCTAAGCTAACATGTATTCAGTACTATGTATACAGGAATCGTGCTCAGGTACGTTCTTAAGCTGACATTTATTCAGTACTTTGTATACAGGAATCTTGCTCAGGAATGTTCCTAAGCTAACATGTATTGAGTACTTTGTATAAAGGAATCATTCTCAGGTATATTCCTAAGATGAGATGTATTCAGTACTTTGTACACAGGAATCTTGCTCAGGTACATTCCTTAGCTGAGATGTATTCAATACTTTTGCATACAGGAATCATGCTCAGGTACGTTCCTAAGCTGACATGGATTTAGTACTTTGTATACAGGAATCATGCTCAGGTATGTTCTTAAGCTGACATGCATTCAGTACTTTGTATAGAGGAGTCTTGCTCAGGAATATTCCTAAGCTAACATGTATTCAGAACTTTGTATACAGGAATCATGCTCAGGTACATTCCTAAGCTAACATGTATTCAGTACTTTGTATACAGGAATCATTCTCAGGCATGTTCCTAAGCTGAGATGTATTCAGTACTTTGTATAAAGGAATCATGCTCATGAATGTTCCTAACCTGAGATGTATTCAATACTTTGTATAATGGAATCATGCTCAGGAATGTTCCTAAGCTGAGATTTATTCAGTACTTTGTATAAAGGAATCATGCTTAGGAATGTTCCTTTGCTGAGATGCATTCAGTACTTTGTATACAGGAATCAACCTCAGGTACATTCCTAAGCTAACGTATTCAGTAATTTGTATAAAGGAATCATGCTCAGGAATGTTTCTAAGCTGACATGTATTCAGTACTTTGTATACAGGAATCATGCTCAGGTACATTCCTAAGCTGAGATGTATTCAGTACTTTGTATAGAGGAATCATGCTCAGGTATGTTCCTAAGCTGAGATGTATTCAATACTTTGTATAAAGGAATCATGCTCAGGAATGTTCCTTAGCTGAGATGTCTGCAGTACTTTGTATAAAGGAATCATGCTCAGGAATGTTCCTAAGCTAACATGTATTCACTACTTTATATACAGGAATCATGCTCAGGTACGTTCCTAAGCTGAGATATAAGCAGTACTTTTTATACAGGAATCATGCTCAGGTACATTCCTAAGCTGAGATGTATTCAGTACTTTGTATACAGGAATCATGCTCAGGTGCGTTCCTAAGCTGAGATGTATACAGTACTTTGTATACAGGAATCATGCTCAGGTACGTTCCTAAGCTGAGATACATTTAGTACTTTCTATAAAGGAATCATGCTCAGGTGCGTTTCTAAGCTGAGATGTATTCAGTACTTTGTATAAAGGAATCATGCTCAGGTACATTCCTAAGCTGACAGGTATTCAGTACTTTGTATACAGGAATCATACTCAGTTACATTCCTAAGCTGAGATGTATTCAATCCTAAGCTGAGATGTATTCAGTACTTTGTATAAAGGAATCATGCTCTGGAATGTTCCTTTGCTGAGATGTATTCAGTACTTTGTATAAAGGAATCACGCTCAGGAATGTTCCTTTGCTGAGATGTATTCAGTACTTTGTATACAGGAATCATGCTCAGGTACATTCCTAAGCTGAGATGTATTCACTATTTTGTATAAAGGAATCATGCTCAGGTATGTTCCTAAGCTGAGATGTATTCAATACTTTGTATAAAGGAATCATGCTCAGGAATTTTCCTAAGCTAACTTGTATTCAGTACTTTGGATACAGGAATCAAGCTCAGGTACATTCCAAAGCTGAGATGTATTAAGTACTTTGTGTAAAGGAATCATGCTTTTCAGGTATTTTG
>NC_056743.1:536121461-536126461 GCF_019279795.1 Protopterus annectens
TCCTTCCCTCTTCCATTAATGGTTTCAGTTTTTCATCAAACCTATTGGGACCCAGTTAGCTTCTGTCGTGTTTTTCTTTCTCTCCCACCTACTAATTTGTAAAATTAGTTTGGCAGCCCACACTGGTTGATGACTTTCACCATCGGTATGTGCTCTATCCTCTTACTCTCTACTGCAGTGATTTTCCTATCTAGCATCTCTATCTACACCTATGGTTCTTATGGGTGGATTGCAGATAAACTACACTCTTTTTACATGTTTGTATTCTATGTAGCTTTTCATAAAATCCTGTTAACAGGTCTTTCCTTTTTATTTATATCTCTCAATTCTTTTTGTCTCCTTTTACTTTATGGGTCTACCTGTCTCCTGTTCAGTGTACCAGAAAAGCAAGCTTTCTCGTCACCATCTGTCTCCCTTTTTTAGTGTACTTTCAATTCTTTTTTTTACATTTTAGTCCATATTTTTCCTGTCTGCATGTGAGTTTGTCTAGTTAACTTCTTACCTTACATCTGTTTTAACTACCATTGTTTGTACTACCCTCTTTATTCCTTTTCTGCAGTCTTTCCTGCTTCTTGCATAAGATATCCCCTCCATAAGGCTTTGGATTCCATCCCAATATCCAACTCCTATACTTAGTCTTTCATTTTATACCTTTTTCTCTTCAAATCTTTTGACTCCCTTTACGATTTTTCTTTTTACCTCCTCATTTTGTTTCACCCCATTTCTGTTTAAGCTTCCTTCTATCTCTACCATTTATTATGATTCTTAGGTGGGTATGGTCTATCACTGAGGCTCATATGTCTACATAAGGTAGTTTTTTCACCTAATTTAAACTGAGTTAGTTTTGCATGTGTGTATTACTTCATGCCCCTCCCATCTTTCCAGGTATTTTTTTCTTTCAGATTTTTTTCTCTCCCATAATACTGAGCATCAGCTGACTCCAGTGCCTGTACTTGATGTCAGTGTCTAACTATCCCACCAGACGTCTTCAGACTAGGAGATGTAGGCATACTGGCAGCGTCACTCTGCTGCATTCAAATATTTTCCTTTGTTGTTACTCCCCCAAACTGTATACATCCAGTAATACTTAGAAGGTGGGATATGGGATCGGTACCGGAGCTTGACTACCCCGCACTTCTTCATGGAATCATGCCAGCAGGATTCCCAACCCAACCTTGAGCAGCATGTTGCTGTTTCATTGGTCTTCAGCAGGGAAATTAAACCACAGCATCTACTCCATGTTCATGCTGGTCCCTTCACTAAATGACTGGCATGTCCATTTTTACCTGCCGAGTGCCTCAGACGCCCAAGCCAGTAATTGAACCCTGGTAACCTGGGGTATAGTAAGGGCTTGATCCATCTACAGTAGGGTTCTTTCTCCAAAAAAATTCTTATTGAAGTTCTTGTGAAAGAAAAAATCTCATTGAAATTCAGGATAAAGATCTACAAGGTCCACCGAGGCCTTTGCTACAATGTTTAGCCAACCTGTTGAGCACAGACATTAGATGGAGACAGAAGTACAATAAATGCTCAGTTTTTAGCAAGTCTAATTATCATGTGTAACTCCATTATCCATGAATTTGTTATCCATATACACTTTTCTTTTTTTATTCATGAACATATTAACATTTGTTCATGGTACTGCTGCTGTCTCTTATTCTGGTTTAATCCAGTCAATTCAGACTTTAAAATGTGTAATTCTCATAGAAAAGAGAAGTATTGCTAATTTTTTTTTGCACTGATTAGTTTCACTTTAGAGATGCTGAGTTAGTGTATACTTGTTCTTTACTTACTGCATTATTTTCAAAGTGAATCATGAGTTTTTTGTAACGCAGATATACCACCTTTTCATTTGAGTCTTCATCTGTTTGTGCACTCTATAATTAATTTGTTTTATTACTTTATTGCCGTTTTCTATTTTGAATACTGTGATGTGTTTTATTTACCTTGTGTTTTACTTGAATTCTGCATTTAACTGCATATAAAGAGACCACAGGTTTGTCTCGAGTCAGGCAAAAATTTTTTTCTCCACCCTCCCACCCAGTTACTGTAGTGTTATTAAACAGCACTGTCTTTCTAGTTGCTTTCCCCATATGTTAATTTGACCATATTTCTCATTTCTTCTCTGTTTTTACTGGATTGCATGAATAAGCACAAAATTATCATTTTGTGAAATCACTCCCCTTCAGTTATTTAAATGTATTGGCCATCCTACTGTGTTCCATAGTACAAGAATACAAAAGTGACCACCCCCTTTCAATCTATCTTGCTGTTTTAAAAATAGTGACTCTCCCCAAAAACTTAAGTTACCTACTTTCACATCTAACTTTTCTAGTGCACACTGCAGTGGTTAATATAAACCATTTATTTTCATCTTACCTTTAATCATCCCTGCGAATAGAACTTGCTTTAAAACCTACTGGAAAACAACAGGAAGTCTTAAACCGATACAAGTACTCAACTCTCCTTGTTAATAAGGCAAAATTGATCATAGGCACTAAGCCTATAATTGCAAAGTACCTTGCTAAGGTAAGGGAAAACAGCTCTTGTACTTTACAAAATAAAAGAGCACCAAACCAGACATGTCCAACAGTCAGCTTCCGGTGATTTCTATTGTCCACCTGGTGAATCTGGGTATACTGGGGCAATGCAGCAATTGCCTCATGTACACAGACAACCCTTTCCTCCTACCACCCAACACTACAACCTGCGAGAGATGCACTTGCATAGCGAAACTGGAAGCAAAACTCTCTCCACCCAAGATTGTGCATAGACAGTCAAGAGGAGAAAGTTAACATCCGCACTACACTTCAAGCAACACATAGCCCTTCTAAACCCATACCACCAATACCCACACATAGTAACACTAAACCCCCATACATGGAGGCCCTTAACAGTAACCTGCACAAGCAGCAAGGACCTGTGAAGCTGAAACGCAAATAAACACCAATCACAACCAAAGTGTCACACAGCTCATAACACCAGTGTGTCACCCAACAGCCTTTAAGGCAAGACAATGTATCAAACACTTAAGTCATAGTTGACTCTATAGCCAGGCACACTGATGTCCCACTCACCAGGCTGAAAAAGGAGACCATTACAGTCAGCTGCCTGTCTGGTGCCAGGATCCACCGCATAATGCCTGCACTCTAGTCACTCCACAACAAGAACAAGTATGACTCTGTCATTGTCCATGTCTGATTGAATGACTTGAGACGTACCTCCCTTGACTACCTGAAAAGAGACATGGAAGAGCTCTTGGATCATGTGGCCCAGACATGTATGACCCTATCTCTGACTAACATCCTGTGTTCGTCCAGAATGATACCACAGTATAAGGACAAAATGGCTAAGCTTCTGGTGTCATTCTAACAGGATCCAGTATCTGTCTGCCTGGGATGATCTGATCGACAGACCATGATGGTTTGCCAGAGATGGTCTGCCCCTGGGATTCAGGTTACTGGTTAAGACTCTTGCCACCCTTATAGTGCCTTTTTTAGGCGAAGTTCAAAGGACAAAACCACCACCATAATGGGTACAAGCATGCAAAATCTGAAGGTAATGCTACTCAGTGCTAGAAGTCTATACCTCAAAATGTACTCGCGAGGCACTCCTAAAAATGGAGAACATAGATATCTTTGCAGTAATTGAGACCTGGTTCAAGGCTCCTGAGAGCACATTTACAATACCAGGCTACAACTCTTACTACACTTTTTTTGGCCACCAAACCTGGACTGAAACACTAAAGGTGGAGGAGTGTCCATATTCACAACACCAGGCTAGTTGCACAACACAATGCAACTGAAATTCTCCAGGTGCAACTAACACTAGGTAAGACTGCAATCCAGACTGTAGCTTACTACAGATTCCTCACCATGCCCCATGATTCTTACTACACCTTTCTAAACATACTGCAAAATATTAAGATTCAACCACACACCATAATACTAGGTGATTTGAACTACCCTGCCATTAACTGGGAAAACTTGTTCAACACCTTTGCCCATGGTTCTTGGAATTTATAAATTCCAATGTCCTAGATCAACTAATCCTTAGTCCCACCAGGGGCTCCAATATCCTAGACCTGGTCATTACCAACATGGGAAATCGATGCTCCATACCTATGGCCACCCCCTCGTTGGTCAGGTCACACCCCCCCCCCCACTAAGGAAACCTCCATAAACAATTTCTCTGTAGCCAACTACATGCTACTCAAGTCACAAGTGACAAACATCATGACACCCATGCAGACAGGAACTGAAAGTTCAACTGCTGATTCCTACACTAAGGTACTGTATGAGCACATACACTTGTGCATGAATCGTGCCATCCCCAGTAGAACCAAGACACACTCCTCAAAAAAAAGAAGCCAATCTGGTGGTCCCTTGCCATAAACAAACTTTATAACAAAAGGAAGAAACTGTTGTACTAAAGAGGAAAATCCCAGGATGTAAAAAACTCCCTTACCGGCCTCAGTAAAGCGGAGATCCCTCATAAAATCCTTCAAAGCTTGTTGCAAAAATAAAATTTCTATCAATTCCAAAGACAACCACAAGGCATTCTATAACTACATCAAGAATTGAAATGGCAATGCTGAGATGTGCTCTGAACTTCAAAAGAATGGCATTAAATATATAGTGATAACAAAGATATTGCCAATATACTGGCAGACTGATTCAGTGCCGTCACCCCCCTTTCACCCCCTAAAGGGCCCATCTCAGTGCAGAAATTTTGCCAAATTCCGGTAACGACAACTCAGGTTACAAATGCACTCTCCAAAGCTAAGAATACAGCATCCATGGGACCAGACAACATCCCAGGCTGTGTACTACCTGAACTACAAAATGAGCTGGCACCTCACCTAAGTGTCATGTTTAATCATAGTCTCAGCTCAGACTGTGCCCACTGAATGGCGCACAGCTGCAGTTATCCCACTCCACAACGGGGATCCACCTTGGATCCCAGGAACGACCACCCCATCAGTCTGACGACCCTGAACT
>NC_056743.1:536131461-536188392 GCF_019279795.1 Protopterus annectens
TGCTACGCTTTTCTGTAAAATTCCATTTTGATACAGAATACTGGAGATTGTAGTGTGTGTGTTCCGGACTACTGGTGTATCAGTTTGATTTCCAGATAGTCCAGAAAACAAATGCAGAGGCGGTAACCCTACTGCTACCCATCAAATCTGAACAGATCAATTAATCAAAATGAGAACACACCAGCAGTCTTCATTCTTAGCACGTTTTTAACGAAACGCAACAATTAAGCAGTGTTGTGCAGGATAAGTGAGGGTTCCAACAAGTTTGCTTTTACTAGTGATAATGAAGGTTAGTGTACGCAACTGTATAAAAGTCTTGCTCGACACGAGTTGCACAATATGCCACTTTCTCATTGCACTAATGTTGCCCTCTAACGCTTGGTCATTGTGGCGTACTTGAATTACTACAGTGTTTTGTCATTGTACAGTTCATATAAACAAACTGTATACAGTCGATTTATTTTTGGGTGGCAGCATGTCTGCCAACAACTTTATTAGTGGCAACATTTACTGACATACCATTCAAGTTACTCGTTCCATAACCTAAATACATATTTAATGTTTACGTGTGGAGTGCCACTATATGTCTTGGAAATAAATGCCTTAAGCATGCTCACATGAGCTTAGCTGCAATTTTTCCTTGATTCCTTCAAACCTGACACCATGGTTAAATATAGATGAGATTGAGACAGCTTGCATAACAGAACTGCTCAGTCCTCCTGGGGAACTTTCCGCTGTCTCGTTTATTTTTGTTTTGCCAGTGCATGGCATAACTGACTATATATGTATATGTGTGGTGTCAGCATGGTGACTGCTGCTTTGTATACTTGTCTTTTCTTCCTCTTTCTGCGGGGGTTCCGAGAAATGCTATAATGTTGCAACAAAATTGTAATACAGGGAGTTGCTTTGGCAACTAAGATTGGATGGAGGCAGATTCTCTGGCTTAAATGATATAAGCATTTCTAGTGTTAAGATAAGGGCTCCCAAACTATAGAAATAATTCCTTTGTGATAACATACACAGTTGTTAATTGGCTTAAGATTGTATACAAATTTTAATTACTACAAGTTAATATTTTTTATTCATTTATTTTTGATCAAATTAATATTTTACTATACATGTGTATGATTTTTGTAGCCAGCAAACTGAGCTCATAACACAGAGAACACATCCTAATTGTCTTAATTGATTTTATGCAAATTTTCTTAATCTTTGTTAAGAAAGCACTTCTGATTGGTTGGGAAGGGTTTTAAAAGCGGTTTGGAGGCACTTCAATATTTGTTCTGATGAAGTCTGAAATTGTATAGATCAAAGCGCTTAACTTGTTTTATGCATTATTTTGATTGAATAAAGTTGGAGTCTTTGTTTTTGCTCATGGTGCATTAGTTTTCCTTGCATTATAAATGCTATAATGTTGTCCAAATGAGTCTTTTTATTTTCTTTTTTTCCAAGTTTATAATGTGAGTTTTGTGGCTTATCGCAGAATTTCCAGATTTTGGATATGCCCAGTTATGAGGACACCATGAATTTGTGTTCTTTCCACCTGTCCTTTGTTGTGTTAGATGTGGATCCTTCAAAACTTGCTATGGCTTACTTTGGATGTCTTGGATTCAGTACCCCCCCAAAGGATCTGCTGACCTTTGTCTAAATTACAAAATAGAAACAGGTCACCACTGCTCTAGACTTGACAGAGTTCCTTCAGGCACTGGAAGAGGAGAGCTTGCACAGTCTTTGATCACCATTTAGGATTTGGAGAGGGTCTTTGCTTTGACATCTACCATACCTGAACGAATAACCTTTATTTTGCAAATATGGTCACCAAGAGGATCTCTGAAACAGTGATGCTGACCAATTTAGCACAGAAACCTGTATAAGCCAAAGTATTTTAAAAAAACTCTATCTGTAATGTCTAGGATTGTCCTTGTAACTGTGCAAATACAAGGCCATCAATAAGAGAGCTTTTTGGTGAAGTAAGTTTTTACCAATAATTACTGACCATTTAACATAAAAAAATGCAACTGCCAACATAATTCAGCTAACTGTACACTTATTAAAATCACAGTTTGCAGCTTTCTTCATTTAGATTTTACACCTTAAGAATTTTTCTTCTAATTTTAAGCATCAGTAAAATTGCTCAGTAGAGGCTTGAGGTCTTACTGAGAACACCTTCTAGAAGTGGGTAACCCTTATACTCATTATATATTTCAGCATTTGCAAAGTTTTGCATGAGCTCTAGGCAAGTCCCTATTATTCTTTGGCACACACACCTAGGCTGTGGATGGTAATTAATTACTGGGACTAAGAAGAAATTCCTTAAGATTCCAAGAGCAGATTATTTTTCACATTTTTCATTGAATTGCACTTCTGTAACACTCTTATAATTGTGCTATATGGTTAATATACTACAGCTGCACTGTTATAAAGCTTTTTTTTACTGTTTCACTGCATTTATGCACTGTTTTATATTGTTTTAACTGTATTTATCATTGCTAAATACGGTTTCATTACTTTAATTGCATGCTTACTAAATTACTTAACTGTAAACTGCTTTTTCATACCGAGAGTTGTATTTTCTATTTGTGAGTGTGCTGTCTGTGCCTTTCTGTGCATTTTTTTAGGTTTTTGTGTTATAGTCAGGTATCATATAACTAATTTGTTTGCAGTTAAAAGCATTCTCTAGCATCTCCCTTCTCCTTTATCTGTTTAAAACTTTCATTTAGTGGCTACAGCTAGTAGCTGTATTAGTTTCCCACCCCTCGCCCTATTGTCTTGTTTTTCTGCTTGGTGGCTTTGCAGTTGCACACCCATACTGTTTTTGTTCTGGGACTTTCCTCCCAGTCAAGTGTCATTAGTTCATTCTACCTAATAGAGGACATTTTAGAAGGCCAACTCACTTAGATTCTTAACCTTGAATTACTTTCTGTTCCAGCTTTCTCCTTTTCCACTTTACAAAAACAAATTCTAAGCTTGATTCCCCCCTTTCCTGTAACTAGTCTAGTCCCGATACAGACTTGCTGAATCCAGGACGGTTTGTAAGCTTCTGAGCGGTGCCAGAGTTTGCTCTAATTTTTTTCCTTAGATGTACTAGTTCTCCTCTCCTGCACTTAAATTAGCTTATTAGTTTAGCACTTTACCAGACTTCTTGTAGCGATTATTGTAGCACACAAGTACTACCAGCACTAAACGTTCTACAGGTAAATAGATCCAGTACTCCTCAATGACCATCCTTTCAGGCATATCTAAAGGTAAGTTCCCTGCGATTTCTCCTATTAACCTGGTGAACTTTGGCATTCTGAGGCAATGTAGCAAATGCCTCATGTACACTGACAACTCTCTCCTCTTGCCTTCCAACACTCAAATTTGCAGGAGATGTACTTGTATATCCAAATTGAAAGTCACGCAGTCTCCAGCCAAGACCGGAATAGCTGGTCAAGAGGAAAAGGTCAACACTTGTACCACACCACATGTAACTCATAGTCCTCCGGAACACACACCACCACTGCTTTCACATAACACAAACCACACACCCACCTTCGCAGAGGATCTCCATAAAAATCTTTCCAAGCAGCAGGCACCTCCAAGGCAGAAATGGTCTCTACCACCACAGCAGTAATCACGAGACATGTAACTCTCCTAAACAGTGTGCCACTCAACCAAAGCTCCTAAGGCAAAACAGCATGCCCAACAAACTACTCAAAGGTGACTCGATAGTGAGGCTCTCTGATGTCCCACTCACAAGGTTGAATGAAGAAATAAGTCAAATGCCTGTCGGGTGCCAGGATCTGCCACAACACATGCACTCAGGTCCCTCAACAACAGGTACAAATATGAGTCTGTCATTGTACATGTGGGTGTGAATGACCTGAGATGTACCTCCCTGGGTGACCTGGAGGAGCTCCCGGGATTATGTAGCCCAGGCTGGTAGGACCCTAGCCCGGAGCAGCATCCTACCATCACCCAGAATACCACAGTACAAGCAGAAAGTGATTGATTTCAGCAATTGGCTAAGTTTCTGGTGTCATTCTAAGGGGATCCATTATCTGTCTGCCTGGATGACATGATTGACAAACTTCAATGCTTTGCCAGAGATGACCTGCATCTGTCACACCTGGGCTTCTGGATGCTGGCCAAGGCTCTTGCCACCCCTATAGTGCCTTTTTTAGGCGGTGTTCCAAAGACCAAATTACCACTGTAACAGCTACAAACAAATGTGAGGGTCATGATGCTCAATGCTAGAAGTCTATATTTCAAAATGCACTTGTTCGAAGCACTCCTTAAAATGGAGAACATTGACATTTGTGCTGTAACAGGGATCTGGTTCAAGGCAGCAGAAAGCATCCCTGCACTACCAGGCTGTAACTCATTCCACACCATTCAGCCACAGAACTTGGACTGAAGCTCCAAAGGCAGTGGTGTTTCCATATTCATAAAGGATGTGCACACCTCCACACTGGTAGCTCCACATAACGCATAAGAGATACTTCAGGTGCAGCTAACATAGGGGTAAGACAGCGATTCAGGTCATATACTGCTATAGGTCTCCAACCATGTCCCAAGACTCTCACTCAATGTTCCTAAGCACCCTGGAGAATATTAGGGTCCAACCTAAAACTCTCTTAGTAGAAGACTTCAACTACTCCTGTATTAACTGAGTAAACTACTCATGTACCAATACACTTGCCCAACGTTTCTTGGAGTTCATTAATTCCAATGCCCTGGACCAGCTTTTCTTACCCCCATTAGAGGTAGCAATATCCTTGGCCTGGTCATTACTAACATGGGCGACCGTTGCTCTACAATAGTCAGCTACTCCCTGATTATATCTGACCACAAACTAATCACATTGGAAATCCACATCCCCCCTCCCCCCACAAAGGTAACCATGATGAAAAACTTTTCCAACGTTAACTTTGGGCTCCTAAAAACAGAGGTGGATAACTTGCAAATCGTATACCAATGCACTGTATGAATGTGTACATAAATGCATGGATCTTGCCTTAACAATTAGAATCTAGACACTCTCCTCCAAAAAAAGGAAGCCAATCTCGTGGCCCCCAGTCATAAACTCTGCAACAGGAGGAGGAAAGTGATGCTAAATAAGGTGAAGTCCCAAGACTGGTAAAACTCCCTTATCAGCCTCAACAATAAGTTGAGATCCCTCATCAAATCCTCTAAAGATATCTGTGAAAACAGAATTGCAGCAGATTGTAAAGACAACCACAAGGCCTTCTATAGTTATATTAAGACTCTCTCCACTGCAATACCCAGATTTGCTCTGAGCTACTGCACAATGGTAACTCCTATACTGAGCCAACAGATATTCCCAGTATACTGGCCGACCAGTTCAGTGCCAACTTTACTCCTCTCCCCCCCCAAAGGACCAATCATAATAGCAGTAGATTGCCAGGCACCCAGTATTACTGCTGTACAGGTTAAAACAGCACTGTCCAAGGCCAAGAGTATAGCTTCTGTGGGACCTGACAATATCCGTGGTTTTGTTCTACATGAACTACAGAGTGAACTGGAGCATCTATATTACGCTATCAAAAGCTTTAAATATCGAATTTGTAAATATCAGCGCTAAAATGTACTACCGAAATAGCCAAAGCTCATTGAACCGTACAATATCGAAAAGTTTTGGTTGGCCACTTCGCAGTCATTCTAATCACGCGTGTGAAATAAATAAAAAAAATGTGCTATTAAATGTAAACAGCAGTTGCAGTAAAGTAATACACCACTGTGGGCATGATATGCAATATCCTCGTAGCTGGTCAATATATGCATAATATCATATAGTGAATATGTAAATGGAGATGTACGTGAAGTTAATACAACCTACAATGCATGTAAAGTAAACAAAGGAGAGTGGAAATGTGACTGGTGCGCTGTTTATACCGAAATGCTCACACCTTTAGAAGCATAGTGACAGCAGTTAGAAACTGCTGGAAAGTATATTCCAAACAATTCTCCAATACTGTTTGCATCCTGTACTGTCTTTCTAATGTCTTCCTCTTTTTCGGTGAAGTTGCAGACCTTGCCATCAATTGAAGCCTAACTTCATGAAGTCTAACAAACGGCTGGTATGTCGCATATACTCCTGCCTGATAAACAACGTATAAGTCTATACAACCTTCTGTTTAATTTTGGGTCCATGGAAGTACACTTTTATTCAGTTTTGAAATATTCCAATATGTAATGGGAAACATGGGTGGGAAACGTGCATCCACTGTAGTCCTGGTATGTACTTTCCTTGGACGTCCATACATACACATCTGTAAAGTAAGCTATCAGTTCTTTACTTTCCACAGGATATGTCTTACACAGAGCCTGGAATGTTGGGATAACATCACACTCATGAAGAAATGCTCATGTAATAAGCTATTAAACTTAAACTTCACTGACACTTGTACAGACGTTCCATAGGAGGGGACCTAAACCAAGACTTTGCACCTTTCGCCATATTGCCTGCCCAAAGTGGAAAAGGCATCCCTTACTTTCCACAGTATTAAAGTTATGTTTCACACTTTTAATTGACGCCAGTTCAAAATCTGTAAAGATATATTCTACAGACGCTTGTAAATCAAATTGTCAAAAGTTGGAAAATGCAGTCCCACATATAATTATAAGACTTATACGACTTTTTCATCCTCAGGCAATATACGAGAGGTACACATTTCCTATTACTACCAACAGTTATAAAACCATGCACAGTATACAACTGTTTACACAATTGGGCCTTTTTCAGGAAAATGCCGTCCATAAACCAGATAATACAGCGACATAGGTCCTTCAAATTATTCTCAGTACTGAATACCAGAACATGGGTATTAGTGTGTAAATCTACCATACATTTTTGCACAAAGGTGCCATGTTTTAGATTGTAATCTGTGGTTTCTACAGTACTTAATGTAGTGGAGTTCGTATTATATGCTAACAGTCTATGATGTCTCGCTCTGTTTACCTGTTGAAGCACAGATGATCTACTAGGTAGTTGTACTGTACTCTCATAAGACGTGCTTGCAACCTCGTCATCAACAACTAATGCTAGGGTAGGTCTGCACAATTGAGCTGTTTCTTTTAATGTATGAATTGCTTTATATCTTTCCACTTCAGTAGGATCGGGAGCATGATCATGTGGGATCAATTTCATAAATATTTCACCTGTTTCATTTGCAACTGTTATAGCTCTACCTTTACATCTACTGACCAACTTCAATTTACAGCACCAGTACTGTATGTTTTTAACAGTTCTTTCCAAATTATACAGATAACCTATGTGTAGCATCTCACGCTTTTGTTGAGACATTACTGTACCATATGTATTACCTAGTATGCCAGTGCAGGACTGCGAAGTGTCAGCCATCACAAGATATTGCATCCAGTTATACGTACAAGATTGTATGGAGCTTTTGGCAATAAATATGGAACGTATTGCATACTTCCAGAGTCATATATTACCTTTTTGTTTGTAAGTATAGTATATTTATTCCTTTTATTATTTGCATATATTTACATTTCTACACGTAACCTGTACTGACGTCTCTTACTTTTCAAGTATAGGTATAGTAAGGTCGTACTTTGTTCTACATTTTACGTCACTAAGATAATGCGGTCCAACTATGACCATTCCATATCAGCTTTTTCGAGTGAATGTGCATTCGCTATTTACATGGTACGACATTTTTAGCACTGATATGTATGTATTTGATATTTAAAGCTTTTGATAGTCAAATATAGATGCGAACTGGCACCTCGCCTCAGGCTTTGTCCCTACTGAATGGTAGACTTGTAGAGTCATCCCTCTCAACAAAGGAGGAGTGACTACAGACCCTGGGAACAATCGCTACACCATTAGCCTGACTAGTCTGATATGTAAAGCTATGGAATGAATCATCATGGACCTCTGGATCCCACACAGTTTGGTTTTGTGAAGGGTAGATCATGCCTGCTCAACTTGGTCGATGACTTTGAGTCGGTCACCAGAGCTGTGGATGAAGGCAGGGTGGTTCATGCAGCCTACCTTGATCTGGCCAAGGCTTTTGATACCATTCCCCATACAGCAATCATAGAAAAGTCACTAAGCTTGGCACCAACCCCCTATATCACTAAGTGGGTTGCAAACTGGCTCACAGAACCCACAGTAGCGGACTCCAGGTTAGACTGACTAGTCACTGGTGGACTACTCTTTCCTCATTAGGTCGATCATAGAGTACAATACCCCATTTGGCATGTACCTGCCTAGACACCTGCAACAACTGTAGAGGCCACGAATGTGTCACAAAGAAGATCCTAGGCCTTAAACACTTGTCCTATATGGACAGACTAAAAAAACTCATCTATTCTGTGTCATATCGCCTACTTAGAGGCGATCTCTGCTTGACTTACAAAGCCATGTCTGACCCAGCTCTTTTAAAAATGCTACATCTAAAGAAATCCCAATCCCTCTGTACCGCACTCTTCAGAGACCTCAACCTCATTACCTTAATTAACAGAACCTGCTGGAGGGACAGGTTCATAAACCAGAGACTGCCCATGCTATGGAACAGACTTCCCATACATGTCAAGCAGAGCACCTCACTGACCATATTCAAGAGAAATCTCGATGTGTGGATGGGAAACAGAAAATTCACCCTGGGGATAATTCCAGTGGCTCTACTTGACAGAGGCACTGGGAACTAAGGTCAGCTGGCACTATGCCAGTGTAATCCTATGGCTAGGCTTGTAAAGGCCCCAGGGCCATTAGTCTAGTACACCTATGAACATCCCATATTTTTTCTGGTCATCCTTGTCCCTTCCTGCCTCTCCTAAATCTGTTTGGCATATCACCTTCTGCTTTCTGGCACATGTAGCCTTAATTGTAGTTGTAGCTACTTTGGCTTCAGCTCTCATGTCCTTGTTTCTTTCCCTGTGTAACATTGTGCCTTTTAATCTCTACTACCTCAAGATTTCTCTGCTGCTCTTTAGTCATGACTCTGGTCTGAGACACACAAACACTGTTCATATTACTGTTCTGCACACCTTCCTTTACAACTTGCTTGCCATTCCTTTGTCACAAATGACTGATGGGACTTTGTGACAATTGACTGCAGTGGCTCCAATTACAGGAGCCTTTCAATACATGAACAACACATCAGTCAAAAGTGGATTAAACCGAAATAGTTGAGCCACAAACACGTTCGGCAACAGTGGAGTTTTCCTTTTTCTCCACTTGTGCGGATTTGGACTAGGCAAGTGTGGAGGTGTCCTTCCCCACATGTGCAGTAAAGCTTTCCCCCCTGCAAAAAATAAAAAGTAAATTCCGAGTTTTGAGAGAGATGGTTTCCACATAATATCAGTCAAATTCCTTTTAATTTCTAGTTTTCTCCTCGTCATTCAGGCATTCCTTCTCATCTATAGCTCTTACATGCTTGAAACTGTTAACAGATGTAGAATGAATGTAAGAAGGCTATCGGTTTAGTTTTATGTCCCCATTTGTTGCCATAACCTTAGTCTTGTCTGTACTCCATTTAACTCATGTGCCTTCAGTACTTCATTCCGGTCACCTAGCATTATTTGAAGCTAATGTTTATAGCTTGCTTTCAGTGACACATCTGCATTAAGCAGCTTCATTAATCTCTCCCATGTGACCTTTTTGCCAGTGCAGTTTATTCAACAAAAACAACCAAGAATACTAATGCTGATGTGAATATATAACTTTATAACAAAAAACAAACCATTAAGCACTTTTGACCAAACTAAGGCATCTTCTGAATGCAGTCTATTACCATTATGAAACGTAGTCGTTCAAATCTGAACCCTGACATACACCCACTCTCAAAAGGAACAGTGCTGCAAGTTGGAACACTAATTTTCTATTGGTGCATATAAACTGAACTTATTCTATCCATGTTTGAGACTTCAAATCATTGCAATACCACTTAAATCGGCATTGTCTTGTTTTGCCATATGCTTTTACTAAGACGAGGAGCACGAAGGCTTCTAAATCAACGAGTAAAAGGACAGTGTTTTCAGTCTATATTTATAGCCTAGGTTCACTAAGCCATTAATCTTTATAATTGGGAACCACCGGGGTCCATGTTACTATGGGATGTATTTATTGGTATGTGCTAAAGTAGGTATTGCACTCTCTGAGTGGAGTGCAATGTCTTTGGATATCCGATAAAATAGGAAGAATTTCCTGACTTGTTACTGCATCATGGTCAGAGAAGAGAATTGCTTACCAAGGTGTGAAGATCTCTGACAATGTCTGGAATAATATACTAGATGTACTCTTAAGTTGTAGATAATAGATGTTTACCAATGGCAATAATACACTTTCTTGTAAAATGTTGCACTTTGAGTACACGACTGATTTGTTAGAAATTTTTTTTTTTTTTTTTTGCTTTAGGGATTCTATATCCAGGGTGGCTCAGACAGCAACTCTTGGCCTTGGTCAACTTGCCCTTAATTTTTGGAAATCTGAGAAATGTATGCCAAAAGGAAGTTGTCCCAGAATAGTCATCAAGTTGTACCTGCCACTTTGATTGTGGGTGTTCCGTCTTTCAGCCAGATTGCTATCCACCTTACCAAAGTAAGAGTTGACATTTATGTCTCTTGCTTTATTTATAGTACCAGCAGGAGTTGTTTGCTTTGGTCATTTCCAGATAGTTGCCAGTCATTCCGCAAGGCCTATCTGCTACAGTTTAATGATGTAGAGATGATTTTCTCTTGACTAAACATAACTGTTGACAGTCTATTTACATGAGATTTTTAATGTTGTAGTCACTGGCTTTAGATATGCTGCTTTCCATAACTTGCTTAATTAATATATGCATTCATTAATATTGTTAAGCTTTGGAGCTATAGTTCTTTGTGACTGTGGAAGAGTCCTCACAGGATGGGGCAACATAGCTGACATTCTTTATAAGTCATGGACGTACTTGGTAACCAAGCATATGCTAAAGACTTTTAGGAAGGATTTCACAATGGAAGGTTTGGAGCCATCTGTGAAGCCTAATGGAAGTTATTTGGACCCATCATAGTGGTATTTTTGAGAGCATAGTTATGTAGAATTTGAATGACTGTTTTTGCAGTAGAGTTACCACTCTTTATGGTCACAATGGTTAATACTATTCTGGATTATTTTGCAACTCTAAAAGTTTTACTTTACTTTCCGAATTAGAATTAAACGCTGCTTATTACACCGTTAATAACATCCCGCCAAGTTCAAAGCCAGTGTTAAAAGTTTTAGGAATTCTAGTTAATGGCAGCCTTAATTTGGATCATCAAGTAACTACAGTAGTAAGGAAGGCTGTCTACTTTGCTCACTTCATAAGCAAGGGTATAGCCAAAGCTAGGGAGGTTAATTCCCATGTACTCTGCTCTCATCAGACCAGTAAAAGAGTAGAATGCGTTCTAATGAATGTAGCTCATCAGACATCTGCAGCAACTGGAGAGACCTCAGGTTTTTTCACCAAGAAAATTCAGGGCCTACCACACATGACATACATGGACAGACTGAAAGCCCTATTCCTTAACTCAGTATTGTGTAGACTACATAGAGGGCTTGTGGGTGACCACGGTGGTGCAGCAGTTAACATTGTTGCTTCACAGCAAGAGGTTCTCTGGTTCGATTCTTGGCTGGGGTGCCTTGTGTGTGGAGTCTGCATGTCCTCCCTGTGGTCGAGTGGGTTTCCTCCAGGTGCTCCGGTTTTCTCCCACATCTTAAAGACGTGCTGTACGTGGATTGGACACTCTGAATGGGCCCTAGCTGTCAGTGTGTGCATGTCTGTGCCTTCTGTGGAAGGTTGGGCGCTGGTATGGCAACTTGACACTGTAAATCTCCACTGCTAATCATGAGTGGACAGGTGATCTCGTGTGGCAACCCCTAACCAAGAAAAAGCTGAAAGAAGGAGGTGACTTGTGCCTGGCTAACAGAGCAGTCTCAGACACTGCCTTGATAAAACTGCTGTGCATCCAGAAATCCAGTGGGATAATATTTACTCACTCAGGGGATCCTAATTTAGCCTGTGACATAGAATATGCATGAGAGAGAGGTGCGTCTCCCAGAGGTTGCCATTCCTCTGGAAGAAATTCCCAATGTATGTAAAACAGAGCTCCTCAATTACTATCATTACATGTAACCTAGACAATTGGATGGGAAGCTATAAATTTATGCTGGAGGTTTCACCTATGTCCCTCTTGGACAGGGACAGCTGGTGCTGATAGTTGTTTTTTCATTCAGACATAAAATATATATCTTGGTACATAAGGGAACATGGGTATAACATGACTTGTAAATGCCTTAGGGGCAAAAGCCTAGTAACCTTCTCTGATCATATGAAAGAAGAGTTTATAATTATCTTTTGCTTCAGATTCAAGTTTAGTTTTGATTTGTTTTCTAGTTATTAAAGACTATCAAAAAGATGAAGTAACTAATGTTGGTAGATTTAAACTTGCACAATTTCAGAAGTTTTTTTTTTTATTTTTGTTAGATAACTTGTGGTTGTTCACCGTTATAAATAAGTTATTTTTTAAATGTTCTATTTATATTTGATTTCAATAGGGACTGCCAGAACAGTAAATGTATAGGTATTAGTAGAACTTAATTGTCCAAGTAGATGCTGATATTACAAGTAAATGAGGGAGCACATGATTTATATTGAGTAAATTCAGAACTGAGCATAATAGGGGTAACGGGAAGCTGAGACTTTAAAACAGTAGGCCAGTTATTCTGGATGGATTCAACCAGTGAGGAATACTAAGGAAGTGGTAAATGTGGTGGTGGTTCGGGAATGTTGGTAATAAGGTCTAGAATATTCCTGCCCCTGGTGGTCTACTTTGCTATTTGTTTTTCTACTCAAAAGTTTTTATTGATTTCTTCAAATATAATAGTCTCAATTAAAATTTTAGTGATACTTTAAACAGAATAACAAACTATATACATTAGGCCTGAAAATAGAAATTATAGAAATAATCTGAGTCAATTTTGCATATTTTTTGAGATGAGCAATCTTTCTTCAAAATCCTTTAAGTAGAGTCTGAGTTTATTTTTAATGTCTCAATAACAGTTGACACCTTTTTCCAAGAGTTGTCTGTCCATGGATTAGGAGCAGTGCTCATTTCTTTTACTTTGACTTTCATTATTGAAGTTCTTCAAAAGATGGTTCCAAAATGGATTTCCATTTTCTGGTTATGCATTTCCTAGCAACTGCTAGAATATTCTACAATAAATACAAGTCTTTTTAATTCATTTCAGGTTTTTCATTAACATTCAGCTAAATTAATGATTTAGTCAAAACAAATGAATCCGTAAATATGGCTTGAAGAAAATTGCCAAAGTCTTGCCAAACTTTTTTTAATTTTACTATAATCGTAAAATATATGTAACCAATCTGCTTTACATGTTTGTAGGCATCTCCAACATGCAACATTACAGGAAGAACAAAGTTTGGCTATTTTATTGCATGTATAAAATGATCTATGCAGAAATTTCCATATGAAAATTCTCCAAAATTGTACATTAGATGTTAGTTTTATAGAATATAATACATTTGTTTTGCTTTCCAGAGATACAATTATTTAATGTCCTTCGGGGATGAAATCCCAATAACTCAGAGTTTTAATCTTATAGTTTATTAGCAATTTATATAATTTTGAAGTTATCTTCTTCCAGTTATTGTAAACAATGTCATTTAGATTATGAATTGAGGTCTATTTTTCAAAGAATTCCTTTTCAGCATAGATCTTGAGTATAGTAAAATACTTTGTAGCACTAGCCAATCTGAAGGTAAAAGATTATATAGGTTTAATTGCTGACTGTCATTTATTTTTTGATTGTCAATACATTGTTCCCCACAAAAACAATTTTTTTGTTTCCAACATGGTAAAAATATTCTTATGGAATTAATTAGGAAAATTTTGTAGAACTAAATGGAATTATTAAATCAATCCAAACCTTCATCTGAATTAGCTAAAATAAATTTCCTAAATGTTGAAAATGTAATTTGTAAATTCTAATTTGGTGGGTTTTACAATATTATATTGGATTCCTATACATAAGATATGCCAGGGTTTATTAATTTGATCATCTAACATAAGATTATTTATTATAGAATTTTCATTAGAATAAATAATATGCAAGGTTTTCCAATTAGAGTAATTTGGATCAATCCAATTTAGAATTATTCTAAATATAGAAGCTTTTATGTACATCTCTATCTGGGAAATTGATGCCTCCTTTTTCCCATAGTCTATTATAGTATACAGTGGCTACTCTATTTTTATTGGGATACATGTTTATCAGGGATCTTGGGAATAACTTGTGCCATGTGTAAAATTTTGGGTAGAAGTATCATTTTTATTATTTGAAGTCTGTCTTCAAAAGTTAGATAACTTTTATTCCATTTTAATATGCATTTTTTCAAATTATCTGATATTTTTTATAATTTATAGAAAGTCTCCTCTGTTGTAACACAGAACAATACCTAAATAATTTATTGTAGAAACTTGTCTGCCTATTCTATGATTCCCTTCCAGTGTTAAATCACTGTTTTTGTTTAAAATTAAGAATTTAGATTGTCGATTTGAAATGAAGACCTGAGATTAAATAACATTTCTCTACTTCTTCATTTAATTATTTTATAGCTTGTTTTGAAGTAGATATTGTGAGCAGGAGGTCATCTGCAAATAGCATAATTTTAGAGTTGAATTGTCCATATATATCAATACCTTTTATTTTTGTGTTTGATTGAATTGAAGAAGCAAATAATTCAATAGCAAGTGAAAATAAGATGGGGACATGGCACATCCTTGTTTTGTCCTTCTTGTTAAAGATATAGATTCAGAGGTAAATGGTCCTAATTTTACATATGCTAAATTATTTATATACATATATTTTTATTAATGAGATAAATGAAGGGGGAAATCATAAAGAGCTAATATCTTGAATAAATATTCCCAATTTAGTGAATCAAAAGTTTTTTTTCTATGCCCACTGCCATTATTAGAGCTTCCTGATTCTGTCTAATATATCTATAAGTTTTAATACTCTATGAATATTATCATAGGTGTGTGTATTATAAATAAAACGTGTTTGATACTCATAATGTGTATCAAGGATTTTCTAGTTCTATTCACCAGAATAGACATGAACATTTTATAATTATTACTGAGTAATGATATTGGTCTGTAAGATTTACATTGAGAAAGATCTTTATTTTCTTTTATTATAGGTGTAATTAGCAAACATCTCCATGAATGTGGAATTGTATTTTGGGTTTGCACTTCTAGTAAAGTTTTATGGAAGATTAAAGTTCTAGTTGCTGGAAATTTTTATAGATTTCTGTTATAATGCCATCCATTCCTGGACCTTTATTGCTTTTATTTTCCTTAATACTGTTTGAGACTTCTTTATAAGTGATTTGTTCTTGTATAATTTCAATTTTTCTGGTCAAGTAAATTCATGTGCCCCCCTCAAAGCTTTATAGTCAACTATTATAATTGTGGTGGTAATCATGAACCCAAAAGAGAAAAGTGCTTAGCTTTTGTTCAGCAGTGTCATTCTTGAAATAAGTGGAATCATTTCAAAAGGTTTTGTAAATCAAATAAGGCACATTATTTTATTAAAAGAGCATTCTAAGAGGCAAGTTGATGAATTAGAAACCTACAGCCCTACATTTTGTTGTTGGTGTGTGTGTTCTTGATGAAACAGTTGATGCAGTAGATTTGTGGGGAAAGAAAAAAATATTGTGCACTGTTTGGATTAATGGGAGTCCTGTAGAGCTCAAGGTAGATACTGGTTCAAAGTAGAATGTTACATCACCAGAAACATTTGCTATAGTAAAAGCTGGAGAACAACTTGATTTAACAAAGTGTTTGAAGCTTGTTTATAGTGATGAAGAGAAGGCTCAGTAGTGCTTTAATGTTCTGGGAACAGCTATGACTTGCCATTTTTCATACTCGAGACACGTGCAGTCATAATTAGGCCTCTGGTTTGAAAATGGAACTGCTTTAACTTAATAAAGGCATTCATTTAAGCATGAATGACAGCTCAAATTTCACCCAAACTTTTTTTTTCCTGATTATGCTGCTATTTTTGCAGACCAACTAGGCAAACTGTCAGTTGTGTACTTCATGAAGTTAGATCCAGAGGTCAGTCCAGTTGTCAGACTAGCACAGAAAGCTCCAATAACTACGCAGAGCAAAGTCAAAGCTGAGGTAGATAAAATGATGCAGCTAAGAGTAGTTTGTCCAGTAGAAGAACCTACTGAATGGGCATCCTCCATGGTAGTAGCTCATAATAAAAACTCTGATATCCAAATATGTATTGATCCAAGAGATCTGAACAAAATATTAAAAAGACCTCATCATCCAATGTGCACAGTTGAAGAGGTTGCTGCCTTTGTGCCAGATGCCACTGGTTGTCTTAGATGCAAAGGTTTAATTTTGGCAAATTTTGTTTGACCAAAAATCCTCATTGCTAACCACATTCAGTGCACAGTTTGGAAGATGAAGATTTCTGAGAATGACATTTGGAATAAATTCTGCCAGTGAAGTCTGCAAGCATGCGACAGACCACATTTTTTCTGGTTCTCCTTGTGCTATTATAGTAGGTGATATGCTAGTATGAGGCAATGGTGAAGCCGAACATCACTGAAACCTCAAAGTTCTTGAAAGAACACATGCAGTAAATCTTAAGCTGAATCCTCAGAAGTGCAAATTCAGCCTATGAGGAGTTACTTATGTTCACTTGTTTACCATTTCAGGCTTGCTACCAGATCCTTCCAAGCAGACAGCAATTCACGACATGCCAACTCCAGACAATGTCTAAGCCCTACAATGTTTTCTTGGCATGGTCAACTACCTATTCAAGTTCATTCCAGATTTAAGCCAACTTTCAGCACCATTAGGAGAGCTGACATGCAAAGATGTCATTTGGTCATGGTGATAGTACCAAAGAGTATTTTGTGTCCTGAAATAAATTGCTTACCCACCAACTCTCAGCTACTATGATGTAAATAAACCAGGTACTGTCTCCTGTGGTGCTTCTGGTGTAGGTGCAGTCATTCTTCAAGAGGGTAGATCAGTAGCCTGTGAAATGAGAACTCTAATCCAGACAGAGATGAAATATGCCCAAGTTGAAAGAGAGCTTTTGGCAATAGTGTTTGTATGTTCAGAGTTTCATGATTATATTTATGGTCACTGTTTCCAGATCGAAACTGATCACCAACCTCTAATTTACTATTTTGAGAAAGCCTATGCATAGAGCTCCAGATAGACTGCAGCATATGATGCTCAAATTGCAAAAGTACAATTTCACTCTTGTTTACACAAAAGGAAAACTTCATCTTGGTGATACTTTATCCAGATCACCCAGGAAAAGCACAGCACATCATAACAATGAGCAACTTGATTTTGAGGTCTTCGAATTGAGAAATTTTCTTCTCCATGTCTTGAGCCAGAACTCACACAGTTTCACATCCTGTTCTCCAGAAGCTCAACCACTTTCAACTCTCTCCAATATAATCCAGATCCTAGCAATAGAGTAATATTGATATAATCGTGTAGTAATCCGATTTACCTGAGGATAGCCAGGATCTATATTCCTGTTCACCTGTTTCTCATCCCTTCATGTATCTAGTAATTTATATATGGATTCATCCAAAGGATGTTCTTCAAAAGTAAAATAAGGTCTCTCTTCTAATGCTGTATTAAACTCAGTTGGTGTATAGCCTCTCTTCAAAATTTGAATAGAACATCTGCATCTGTATAAAATATGGCATCATCTGATAACCTTGAACATCTACAAAATTTATCTTGTATATTTATCCATCAGTTCAGTTTCAAAACAATGCAACTCCAAAGTATCAATGTTATATAATAGAGTTCACGGTTCCTCTAACTCTGTACCAGGCTCCATGTTATTTTCTAAAGTCTTTACTTTTTTCTTCCAGTGCTGCGATACTTGTTGAAAAGGAGAACCTAAAACTGGTATTGGGAGAGTAGGAAAGTCAACTTAATTTTATCCATATTTGCTAAACTTAATCATTACTCAGATATCCTAGGGTTGTCCATTGCCTCATTAAATTTAATAACAGCAGAGGCATGAGAAGAATCCTTCACAACATGACTATGCATGCCATATCATCAGTGAGTCTTGTAACGTTGCTGCTGTTAAATTTAATGACAATGGACAACCTCCAGGTATTTTAACAACAATTAATTGCCACAGTGTAAATTATCTCACGATCAGGCAGATTTTTTATAAGGAAAAACCTTTCGTTGGCCTAAAGAGGTGAATGTTGATTGGCCAACATAAATTGCATACTAGTATTGGTACGGAATCCTGTCAAACTGCCTTTGTTATTTTACCTGAACAGATAGCTAATATGGATATGAATAACGTTGACTTTCCTGCTGTACCAGTACCACTTTTAGATTCTCCTTTGCAACAGGTATTGCAACACAGGACGAAAAAGGAAAGACTGAAAAAAACATGGAGAATGGCAAAAGTTTGAGTAACCGTTAACTCTAGTATATAATTCTGCTTTAGATTTAAATTGTTTTGAAACTGAACTGTTGATAAAGATCTAGCCTTTATCCCTTGCAAAAAGTGGATGTTATGGAAATTTTGGCAGAGTTTTGTCTATTTGCACAAAATGTTAGTCTTCAGCTGCTTTTTCCAAAATGTGATTTTGTCTGTTTCAAATGGTACACTAAAAAAGCGAGTGTTTTCATACCAGTCTATCCACCACTTATAATGGCTTTTTTGAATAAATGTAAGCAGGATATTTATCATGTTTTACAGCATAATAGGGTTCATTTCAATAATTTAACTAAAAACAGTATTTTGCTTTGTTAAAATAGAATGCAACTATAGGAATATGTCCGGCCAACAAGAGAGGAGCTCTAATTATAAGTAGTCATTACAAACATAGTATGAATGATACGCTAGATGATTAACATATAATATTTTGTCCTATGGGGAAGCTGAATTATTTCCAAGGTTAAATGATTATATATGATTTCTATTTAAGCTCATATATTTCTCCTGATTTCTTCCACATTAAAATACTTAAAGAACTGTTATTACCAACTATTTATGGTTTACCCAAGATGCATAAAGATTTATCGAACCCAACAATGAGACCTGTAGTGTCTGGTTGCAGTTGGTTAACAGAACCCATATCAATATATTTAGAGAAAATTTTGAAGGTACAATAAGAGTATGTGATTAAGGATGCAGGGGATTTTGTGAACAAATTTAGCCATTGGTATAACTCTCGCATGCATCACTCTGATATTTTTGTTAAAATGGATCTGTTCTGAATGAGAAGTGGTTAATTCTATTAGAAACCTTTTGAATTGTAATACAAATTTCTCATCTAATTCAGTGAATACAATATGTATGTATGTTAGCATTGGGTGCTGACTTGCCAGAACATGGGTTAAATTCTTGGCTAGGCCTCAGGACCAATAGCATAGCAACCTCTAATTAGAACTAGTGTTTGAAAATATTTTCAGTTATTTTGGGAATATACCTACAAAAAAAAGGGAGTGGCTATCTTGTACCTCTGTGGCAAATACATATGCTAATTTAGTTATGGAAGATTGGGACCAGAAAAATGTATGTAAACAGAAGATTTATTAACCATATCTTGCTTTGCATTAGATTTGTGGATGATGCTTTTACATTATGTGATTTAGGTGAAAATACTTTATTTATTTTTATTATTTATTTTTATTATTTGTTTTACATTTGTTGACTGGGATTGTCCAACTAAGCTAAAGAGCCCTTTTTTAGCAGAGGCCTGGGGCGAAAAGCTCCAACATATTAAACAATTTTCATTATAAATTAGCATTAAACAGCAATGCTAGATTATTACAAGGCATAAAGTAGCAATGCAGTGTTATACAGTGTAAATAATCAGGAGTATAATAGCAAAACTATTTCAAGATGCGTAAAAAGAAATATGTCATTAAGATGAATATAGTTTTTGGGGTAAGTGGTTACAAAAACCCAGTTTTATCATAATTAAGTTGCATGAAGATTTATTTTACTTCATATATTAATAATGGTACTATCTTTCTGAAATTAGAGAATTTCTGGTAAACCTATTGAATTTTTTGGATGTATATGTTTATAAAACAAAAATGGATGTTTAGTTCTGAAACTACGTAAGAAAAGTGTACAAAGGAATTTTTACAGCATAACAGCTTGCATCCTGGTGTGTGTGTATGTACGTGTGCATATGCGCACACACACACACACACACACACACAAACACATGTATATAATATATATATATATAGGATCAGTTTTGTAGATGATCAAGAATAAAATCAGTTGTATTTAAAATAGATGCAGATGTGTCCATAGATTTTCTTGCGTGAAGGTTAGATGCAAACTGAGATTAATAAGGCATTAGAAGATGTTGAGACAACATAAATGAGATTGATAAGGCATTAGATGTTAGACAACGGAATTATATGTACCTTTTTTAACTTCTGAAGAAAAATCTTTGAATGAAACAATAGAAATATGAAGAAAATTAAGTAAAATTGCCTTTTATTAAGACATTTAGTGGTAATTGTCATTCTGTTATTGATATTGTGAGAGGAAACTGTTCTTCAACAACCTTGCCTGATATTCTAAAGATTGTAGTCATATAGCCTAAGATAGTATTTAAAAATATAAACTGAATTTAAAAAGACAGCTTTATTATAGGAGCCTGAACACAGGAAATATGAGAAATGCGAGTCTAAACATATGTAAGGGTATAACTCCATGTTTATAATGGAAATATTGTTGCTATATAGAACTAGTTTCATCATTTATACAGCCTATAAATAAGTGTAAGTTAGAATTTTCCTATAATTCTGATTGCAAACGCATAAATGTGGTATATATTGTTAAATGTTATGGATGTACTTCTTTTATATAATGGAAAACAAAGCTAAGTATTAGAAAATCTGAACTTGTATATGATAAAAAGAAAATGATCTCTGCAAATGGTTTGGCAAAAACTATTATGTTGACTGATACAGTGCATAGTTTTAAATGTTTACTTACATAACTAATTAATAGGGTAGGAAAGGTAGTAGAATTAATAGAATTGCAATATGGGAATATGAATTAATTACTAAGCTGAATGCACTAGATTATCCAGGTTTGAATACGCATTGGTCTTTTTAAACCTATTTTAAAATCTAGAAAGTTACTTTCCTCATTCTTCCAGTGAGATTTTAATAGCATTATTGAATTAAGTATGATGTATATTTGTGAGTTGGCGCAATTATTACTTGAAAAAACAGTTTGGACAAGTGTAAGCTTGTACATAAATTATAAAACTGTTGACAATATTGCTTTCTACTTTGGATACTATTTACAAAAAAAAGGGGTCACTATGGGCACATCCTGTGCCAACTCGTATGTAATATAGTAATAGCATATTGGGAGACCAACTATGTATTAAATGAGAGAGAGTTTGTGCAATATATTCCATAGTATAGGAGATTTGTTGATTGTTTCTTCAGTGTGGACTGGCCCTGAGTCGCAACTTCAAGTATGTCTAGAATACATTACTCCACCAATGACTTTCTGAAATTTTCAGGTAAATGGTCCAAGGATGCAATAGGGTTTCTTGGTGCACTTGTTTACAAGCAGGGTGACACAATACAATTTGAATTGTATAGTAAGATGTGCCGAAGGAATAGTTTTCTCTCATAGTCTGCACCCTTGCTATGTTTATAAACATTTAATACATAGGCAAGGTTTGAGTCCTCTAGACTTACTATCTCTGATGCTCGATATAAGGCAGCTTTGTGAGGGTTAGAAGATGAGCTGTTGGTTATAAGGAGGAGGAATGCATACTTTTATGTGACTATAATTTTATTGATAGAAGAAATAGAGGAAGACCTTACTTCAGAAGTAGGGGGGGTGATGATATTGAAAGCAAGAAGAGAATGATAAATAATGCCAGTAATTGCAGCAGTACAATCCCTTTTTCAACTAATAAAGTAGTTTGAAAGATCTTAGCTATGAATTGGGAGATGTTGTAGACTGATGAGAAAGTAATAAGTTTAGTAGGTGAAAGACAGAGATACGTATATAGGAACAACAAGTCATTGAAGAGACTACTTTGTTATGAGAAGGTGAAGAACAAAATAGTCAGATCAGTGAGGAGAGGGCCTTTTAGCTCTAGAAGCTGGAATCACTGTACTTATATGCCCAATAGCAGTAGTTTTATACATCTCACCACCCAGAAAGTTTGAGTTCAAGCATTAGGCTGACTGCAGAACTAGAGATCTAGATTATTTAGCTCACTGTACAAAGTGTCCATTTTTTTATGTTGGAAAGACCAATCAGACTTTGAGGGAACATGTTAGACAGTATCTATATGCTGTCAACAAAGGCGATGAGAGCTATGTATTAGCCAGACATGTTCTGAGCAATGGTTTGTCCCATAAATTTGTGTTCTTAGTATTAGACTTGGTTAAGAAAAGCATCAGGATTGGTAACCTTAAACATTTTACTGAGAAATTAGAGATTAAATGGATTATTAGGCTACAAGTTGATGAGGCTTTTGGCCTAAATGATAGCGTCTTTGAAACCTTTTGTAGTAGAGAGACCTCTTCCACATTAAATAGATAATGTTTTAGGACTGAATGTTAATACCTTTGGAATAGGAATATGCATCTATGGAGATATATTGATAGGTTTTTCTATAGTTTTATACAGTTTGTCTACTATGAATTGTGTGCGAGTTATCTAGTGAGTGACATTATTTGATGCCAGCTACTCTTTTCAGGATTTGTTACACTTCAGCTATGCAGTGCACTGCATTTTTATTGTATGCATTTTTTTTTTTAGTTTTTATAGCAGTGCTTGATTTATGTAAGGATTGGAGTGATCTGTTTTATTTATGCATGTAGACCTTCTAATGCTCCTGGGGGTTTTAAAATATGGAACATTAAGTGTTACAAAGTAGTTTTTAATTATTTGACTGATATGATTGGTTGATTCAACAGTGATGCACCAGTTGTGTATTTAAATATTTGATATGTCAATTAGTATGTCTGATGAAGCATCCTATATAGACACAAAAGCGCTTGCATCATTTGCTACTTTTATTAGTCTTAAGTTTACCAAAACCATGTTTGCTACCTCACTGTTAGATTTTTTGATGATTGAATTATGTTTTAAATTGAAGTATGATCTATATTGATGTGAAAAGGAGCCATTCTTACTTGAAAAGTCTGTACACATGTAAGCTTGTACGTAATAAATTATAAAACTGTCAACTTTTTTTATAATTTTCATTTGCTCAGTTTTTAATTTTTTTTATTTACTGGTTACAAACTGGTTAGCAGGTTAATCCAACTTATCTTTCATTGATCATGTTGTTGACTTAGCTTTTCCTTTTTCAAAGCAATTATACTATAATACTAATCAATTTAATTAATTTTGCCATTGTTCTTAGTTTCCTTAAATCTAGAGGTGTGTGCAATGGGGAAGCACAACAATTTCCTATTTGATGTTGGTTTTCAAAACACATTTCTTAATTATTTTAAGAAATTATTTCATATATGCAGTCTCTAAAGATTAGGCTCTGCATGCCCCTCACACCCGATACAAATTAAATCCATTATCACACTACAGCGGGTATAAGGTAATTTTTTAAATTCCCACTGTAAAGTTATCTACATAATTTTTACATATGCACCTGTTCTGTGGATAGAATACCTACACACATCCAACAAACACACTACCATCCTAGTCAATTGTCCTGCCACTGTACCACTACCAACATAAGTATATACCATATATAAAAACTTCCTTACCCATTTCTCACAAACTTCCAACACAAAATCCAAAAACTAGCTTTCAATGGTAAATGTTACACCTGCCATGTTTTACAACTCTGCACAACTACTTAAAATAATACTAGCAGCACTCTTCAAGACCAGAATTTTAACTTGTATGATGTTACAAAACTTGATGTTTTAAATTTCACTATTTTGTAATATAGACAATATGGTCTTTACCTTTTCACACTCAACATTGTGGCAGTTTGACTTGAAGTAGACCCATAAATACATGCACCATATATATAATCTTAGGTAATATAGCCATTTTATTAACTAACCTATATTTAAAAGAAAAAAATTCCATTTTTCTTAATACTTCAATTATTTTCCAAAATTAAAAATCTTACTTGCATCTTGATTTTTATTAAGTATTTTAGTTATTTTCCTTCCCAGTTATATTTATATTTCTTTAAAAGTACTTTCTAGTAATTGATTTAACACTAACATTTGTTTTGTATTGAATTTAGGCAGCAATACTGCTCGAATATTTTTAATTTCCTAATCTGTTTCTTCAGTTGAATAATTTAAATCCTGTATAGTTAGCAAAATATTTGCAAATAGCTGTTTTAGATTGGCAGTCTTTGTTTGAGAATCCATCATTTTTGTCATTGCTTATAATATTGGCCAAGGGTTTGATAGCTAATGCAAGTAGTAGAGGGGGACAAGGTACATATTTGCTATGTGCCTTTGTTTAAAGTAAATCCTTGAAATGTAAGATCCAATTTTATTATATGCTTTGAAGTCTATATATAGTGTTTTTTTTTCTATTCCAATAAACTTTTGTGGAAACCTAAATACTTGTCAGGTTGTAAACAAGTAGTTCCAATCTATAGAATCAAAAGCTTTCTTGATATCTAAGCTAATTAGGGCCAATTTCTTGTACATTCTTTTCCCTTAAATATGTGGAAGTTACTGTTTTTATATTATAATATGTTACCTTATTGACTATAAATATTAGATATTTATTAATCTACTATAGGATTTCATCTTATAATGAAAATGGTAGTAAATATTATATAATCTACATTTGATAATGAAATATGCCAATATGAGGAAATGGAATTGTGATCCTTTCCTTGTTTGTATATACATACAATTACAGAACACTACCATGAGGGATAAATTATTTTGTCACTATGAATAATCCTGAAAATGTTACTCAATAATTCTAAAATATTTAATAGAAGTAGACTATATGATTCCATACTTTAACCATCTAAACCTGGAGCTTTGCCATTTTTTCCTTTTTTTAAGTTGCTTAACCTTCTACCAGAATAATAAACTTATTGAACAGAGATATTAGTTGGTTATTGAGTTTATTAGTAACATATTTCATTAAACATTTGTCAGTTTTGTAATTTTAAGGATTATTTTTTTTATTTTAAGACATTCCTGTAATTTGTTAAAACAACTATTTAGCATTTCCTCTGTCTGATTATTAGTATGAGGACTTCAGATATTATTGATTTGTGTCTTTTTTGCCATCTTACTTCCGTTAGCTAATTTACGTACATTTTTTGAAGTTCTTGCATAGGTTTAGAAAAAATAAAATTGCAGTTATCTCTACTTTATGCATGAAATCTTTCTGATATTTTGACATTTTTAATGACATCAGTATTAACTAATTTTTTTGTTGTTCAAATCTGACTTTGTGCATTTCATCTTGAATTTCTAACAAATATTTATCCCACACTTTCATTTTATTACTAGTCCATTTTCCTAGTCTATTTTAATGAGTCCCACTATCATTGAAAAATAAAGTAGTCTTGATAAGTTCCTTAAGGAAACTCTCAAATTCTTTTAATTTAACCGTATATACTGGAATTCCATAAATCTGGGATTTCCTTACATCCACTAATATTTTAACACTTTAATTCATTACGATCAGATAAAGGACAAAATATAATTATAAAGTCATTTGATTTAACTCATTCCCTCCAGTACAACTCTTTTGAGTGTGCACCTTTAACTCCTAGTGGGTGTGGCCTGAGCCTTTAAAAATTAAGTTAGCACCTTACAATTCTAACAAATACTCATTGACAAAGGTCAGATATCAATACAATTGTGTCTGCCATCATGTATGCGTTAAGATAAAATATTCTGATACCTTGTGTGTAGCATGATTTTGGAATTATTAATGCAATATGAACAAGTAATATTTGACGCCTAGAGGAGCAGTAGGAGGTAACTGCATATGCACCTGGAGGCGTCACTCTGATGTAATGAGTTAAGTAAATCTATAGAGGCATAAATCCTATCAGACCTAGTTTATGACTCATGGACATAACAATAATGAATGAAGAACAATTATTTATCTTTAAAAATTCAAAGTGTATTTCCGACCAATAAGAAAAATGGAACAAAGTCCAGTCTTTCCGTGGTGAAGAAAATAGTTAATAGTTCCACAAACGGGCAAAATAAGCGCTTTCATCTTGAACACAAGACTTCATCAGATTTCATTTTTGTGAGGACTTAGGAAAAGGTTTAGGTTCATAGGTTCATACTAGGCTATCTGTCCTAGGGCATTTATAAGCCTAGCCAGAGTGTTTGGCTTTCGCCACCTATTTTAAATTAATTTTGCTATGCCCTTTTTCGAGGTTAGTATACTGTGTCTCTGTCTAACAGTGACACAGAAGTGATACCCGGGGTAAACCTATGATCTCCCATCCACTCATCAAGATTCCTCTTGAAGAGAGTCAGTGAGGGACTCTGCCTAACCTGGACTGGGATTTTATTCCAGAGTGAAGGGAGCCTCTGGGTTATGAATCTGTCCCTCCAGCATGTCCTATTTATTTCAGTGCTGAGGTTCACGTCTCTCGAGCGCGTAGCTTGATGGGATTTGGATTTTCTGAGGTGCAGCATGTCCATTAATTCCGGGTTGGACATGGCTTTATACGTCCGGCAAAGATCGCCTCTGAGCAGACGGTATGCCACTGAATAGAGCTGGAGTTTCTTTAACCGGGCAGCATATGGCATCTGTTTGAGCCCTTTGATCCTCTTGGTGAGGTACTTTTGGGGTCTTTCCAGTTGCTGCAGGTGTCTGGTAAGGTACATCCCAAAAGGGGCATTGTACTCAATTAGAGGCCTGATGAGGGATGAGTAAAGAGGCACGATGACCTCCCCTGATCTAGATGTGAATCCCTTCATGATTAGGTGAGCTATATAAAATGTTCTTCTAACCACTTTGGCCACGTGGTTGTCAAATGAGAGATTGCTATCAACTTGGGTCCCCAGGTCCCCAATTACTTCTTCTGTACTTAATGGATTACCACCTATGTGGTAATTTGTGGGCACTTTGTTTTTGCCAAAGGGGATGACTATACACTTTTTGGCATTTAGCTTGAGGCCATGGCTCTGGCACCAGTTGTCTGTTTCTATGAGGCCCTTTTGGAGGATGCTTGTGCCTGCTGGAGAGTCTATTATGGCGCCCAGTTTGCAGTCATCTGCTAACTTGGTCAGCCACAGTCCTTCCGTGTTGGCCTGTACCTCCGAGTAATATATACCGAACAAGAGAGGTCCCAGGACTGAGCCTTGTGGGACGCCACTTGTAACTGGTTTGGAGTCTGACATGGCTCCAGCAATTCTAACCATGTGGGTTCTGTCCTTGAGCCAGTCTGCAACCCATCTAGTGACATAGGGGTTTATATTTAAGCTGGTGAGCTTATCTATAATGCTCGAGTGGGGTATTATCGAAGGCTTTTGCGAGGTCCAGGTAGGCTGTGTGGACCACCTTCCCCTCGTCAATGGCCTTGGTGACTGTTTCAAAGAAATCGACCAGGTTTAAGAGGCAGGATCTGCCCTTAACAAAGCCGAACTGGGTAGGATCCAGTGTCTGTACGTCCCCAATATCTTTATTTATTTGGTCCATGATGATCCTTGCCATAGCTTTGCAGACCAAGCTAGTCAGGCTTATGGGGCGATAGTTTCCAGGATCCATTGAGTTACCACCTTTGTGGAGAGGGACCACTGTTGCTGTACGCCACTTTTTGGGTACATATCCTGTAGTAAGGCTGAGATTTAATAGTAGTTTTGTGTTTGGGTTTAGCTCTTTTCGAGTTCATGTAGGACGCAGCCTGGGACACCGTCTGGTCCCATTGATGCTGTGTTTTTTGCTTTGGACAGGGCAGCTCTTACCTGAGCATCTGAGATGTGAGGGAGGCAGCACTCTGCTGGGATAGATATTTGCCCTTTTGGTGGGGAGGGGGGGGGGGAGTTTGCACTGAACCTGTCAGCTAGGATGTTGGCAATGTCTGTGGGTTCGGTGTATTTTTTGTCATTTTGGACTAATTCTGAGCATATTTGGGAATTCCCACCCAGGTTCCTAACATAACTAAAGAAAGCCTTGTGATTATCCTTAGTGTCCTGTGCAATTTTTCTCTCGAAGCTGGCCTTAGACAATTTTATGAGTGCCTGTAGTTTTTTGCTAATACTGATCAGAGATGCCTTCCCTTTTTAGGATTTTGCTCTATCATGTAGTAGCTTCCTCCTTCTATTGTATAGTTTGTTTATGGCTGGGGTCCACCAGACAGGACGTCTGCCTTTGGAGGATTGGGTCTTGGTTTTATTTGGGATCGCATGATCCATGCATTCCTGAAAGTGTTCATAGAATGCATTTATAAAGGATTCTGCAGTCTGGGCCATATTTTCCACAGGCCTGGGGGCTTTGAAGGATTCCACCTTGGTTTTGAGGAGTGTGAAATTTGCTTTAGAGAAGTTTTTCACTGTGGTTTTCTGGGCAGGGGGTGGAGTCGGGATGTGAATATCCAGTGAGATTAGTTTATGGTCTGATCTTACCAGTGAGGGATACACTTCTGGTCTGGAGCATAGAGTCCCCATGTTGGTGATGATCAGGTCCAGTATGTTTTCCCCTCTTGTGGGAGTGGTAACAAGTTGTTCCATAGCATTTGAGTTTATAAATTCTAGGAACCTTTGGGCTAGGGTGTTGGAGCCAGAGTAATGCTCCCAGTCTATGTTTGGGTAGTTGAAGTCACCCAATATAATGGTGTTTGGAGAGACCTTCATATTTTCCAGTGTTCTCAGGAAGGCCGAGTGGGGTTCCTGGGTTTGGGAGGGTGGTCTGTAGCAGCCTATAAACTGGAAGGCAGTTCTACCCACTGTTTGTTGCACATGGATAGTCTCTGATGCTTCGTGCTGTGCCGCCAACCTGGAGGTGTGGGTATCTTTGACGAATATTGATACTCCCCCTGCTTTTGTGGTTCGGTCCAAGTTTTGGGGCTGAAAAGCATGGTATGAGGTATAAACCTGGTAGTGCTGAGGTGCTCTTGGGAGCCTTGAACCAGGTTTCTGTTACTGCACAGATATCAATGTTCTCCATGCTAAGGAGAGTTTTGAGTGCGTGCATCTTGAGGTTTAGACTTCTGGCATTGAGTAGCATTACTTAGTTTCTTATCCCTTGTGATAGCTATGGAGGTGGGTTTGTCTTTTGAGCCTTGCCTAAAAAAAGGCACTTTGGGGGTAGCAAGAGCCTTTGCCATTATCCAAAAACCCAGGGGTGACAGGTGCAAGCTGTCCCTAGCGAAGCATCATGGCTTGTCGAGCATGTCATCCCAGGCTGACAGGCATTGGATCCCCTTTGAATGGCACCAATACTTAAGCCAATTGTTGAAATTGATCATCTTGTCTTCATATATGTTGTATTTTAGCAGTGAATCAATGTGTTTAACAAAAAAAAACAATTTTATTTAATTAACTTATGTAATTCAATTTATGAAGTGTTTTAATTAATGAATTGGTTGTTTTATATATATATATATATATATATAAAACATGTGAGTTTTTTTTTTTTTTTTGAAAAAGGCATCTGATAAAGTCTTGTGCTCAAGATGAAAGCACTTATATTTCCTGTTTGTGGAATTATTAAATACTGTTTTCTTAACCACAGAAAGATTGGGCTTTTTTCTGTTTTAATTATTTATCTTTAGCTTTTACTAGTAAATCCCACTAATTTTTTATTACTAATCCATCTGTTTAATACTTTAGCTGATGCCAATATTTTAGCTTTCTTCTGTTCATGTGCATCTTCTACACTACATAAGAACCACGAACATAAACCACACTACATACCACAACACTAAAACATAAGATATTAACATTTAGCAAAATGAAGCAAATTATATTTTAGCAACACCTCAGTATAAAACATTGCAAAAATAGCTTTTGTTTTACCAATTTTTTACATTAAAAAAAGAATAGTGTTGTTTTGAATAGATTTCTTATTTAAGTACTTTAAGAACGAAAAAGCAACTTCCCTCTATTTTCAGACACCAGCAATGAAGTTTGAGCTAGATTTTCTGCATAACAGCAAATGGGAGAGGGGGAAAAGCCAGCATTCTGACACAACTAGAGCATTTTTTGTTAAACTTTTTGTTTCTTGCTTCGTAAATGACTTATGAAAGCTAAGTGTTACACAGGAACAAAGAAAATAAAATCAATACTTTAACACTTCTAATTCACATATTACTTAGATAAACTAATCATCTTGGAAATCTACATCCCTCCCCCCACAAAGGTAGCCACCATGATAAACTTCTCCAAAGCTAACTTTGGGCTCCTAAAAACAGAGGTGGTTAACTTCACAGCACCCATGCAAATGGAGAATAGTTGCATGACTAACGAATCATACACCAATGCACTGTATGAACATGTACACAAATGCATGGATCTCGCCATACACAATAGAACCAAGACGCACTCCTCCAAAAAAAGGACAACAGCAGAGGGATTGGATTTCTTTACATGGAGCATTTCTAACAGAGCTGGTTAAGGCATGGCTTTGTACCACATCTCATTATTAAGGGTTTTGCATTCAGGAAGAAAGAGGTCATTGTCTCACTTTACTCTTCCCTCATTAGGCCAGTCATTGAGTACAGTATCCCATTTGGCATGTACCTCACTAGACACCTGCAGCAACTGGCTGAGCCACAAAAGTACCTCACAAAGAGGATCCTAGGCCTTAAACACTTGTCCTATATGGACAGACCCAAAAAACTCCAACTATCCTCTGTCTCATATTGCCTACTTAGAGGTGATCTCTGCTTGACTTACAAAAGCCATGGCTGACCTCTTGCTACATCTCAAGAAATCCCAATCCCTCTGCACCACATGCTCCAGAGATCTCATCCTCATTATCACAATCAACAGAATATACTGGAGGGGACAGCATCATAACCCAAAGGCTGACCATGCTGTGGATTAGATATCCCATACATGTCAAGCAGAGCACCTGGCTGAGTCTCTTCAAGAGAAATCGTGTTGAATGGATGGGAAATAGAAATTTTCCGCCAGGGAGAACTCTTGTCTCTACTCAACAAAGGCAGTGGGAACTATGGTTGGGCAGCACAATGCCAGGGTAATCCTATGGCTAAGCTTGTAAAGGCCCCAGGGCCATTAGCATAGTACACACCTACAAACCTAACATTCAATTAATTCAGCAATGCAGAAACTAAGCAAAGTTGAACAAATAAAATCAAGTTTATTAATTTGTATAGTCTTAAAGTTTCCAATTAGATTGCTTATAATTTAATAACAATCTTGTACTGGAAGAATTTAACATTTAGAAATACACAAGTTTAGCTAAATGAAATATATTAAGTCTTACACTCTAAACATAGTAAAACCATTTATACTTCTCACCATGAGCAATGTATTGGCTTAAATATAAGTACATACTTGCAAAGGTTTTGAAGCTTAAAGTGCAAATCTGTTGTTTCAGAAAATCAAAGTCCTGCAATCAGAGAATAAGTAATTTAAGCTTTTTAATTTTAGAAGCAGTTTTCCAGGAATTCAGCTAACTCTGCCTCTAGAGGGATATATTTGTCAATGCCATTTCTTCAGTATTGAGGATTCTATTACTGTAAACAAATCCGGATGCCCTTCTCCAGCATGTTAAATATTTTGGTTTCTTCAGAAAGAAATAATTTGATTTTTGCAGGAAACACCAAAGAAGCTTTAATGTTCTTTTTAAGATTCTTTATAAGTGGTTAATACAATTTTCTTTTTCCATTTACTTTACTTGAATAGTCATTGTCAAATCTGATTGGATGTTCACTTATTTTATTAGGTGGGCTGAGCCATACGGCTTAAAATATTTTGTGTTTTCCTAAGCTAGGCATAAGTTAAATACATCATAAACTACACCAGTGAAACAAACTTAGAACCACAAAAACCAACGAACCACTTCCAAAACACAGAATTATTTATTGGTTAAGTGCTTTCATTCATAAGAACTTCATCAAAACCATTTTAAGGTTAAAAAACCCACCCATTTATACCCCTTACTAAAAAATTGCGTGTTGCAAATCCACCAATGCAAGTAAAAACATCATGAATATACATTGACCCTTTACATACCATAAGACTTCAATTTAAGTAAAGAATTAATGGAACAAAAATCATTTAAACCATGGTGGTTACAAGCATTTAAAAAATGGGTGGGTTATATAAGAGAATTTGGAAATAAATTAATTGAAATGGCAGTTGATATATATATATATATATATATATATATTTGTCACGGTCCAATTAAAATCTACACATCACCCACAGACTTTTGACCTTTTTATTGTAATGAATAATAAAATAGTAAACATGAAAACTTTATTGAAGCAAATTAAACTCATTGCAACAAAATAACATAAACATAAGGGCAGCATATCCGCTCACCCCTAGATAAGCAGCAACCCCCACTTGCTCACTTACTGTAATTACAAGGCAGTGTCCCCGCTCACCTTAGCATATCACCAATCCATTCCTTCCACTCCAAATCTCTCACCACCTCAAATTCTAATTATCCTCCTGAGGGGGACAGAAGGAGGGGCAAGTCTGTCCCTCTTGCCTGGCCACCAGCCTGAAAGGGCTGTTCCCCCTCACACAATACTCCTTTTACTAGATCCTCCACCATTAACCCCAAATTAAGGTTAAACAAGTACAGACCAAATTCAATGAGATGAACCCCATTCATCCTATACCACATGGGGTTCCTGTCCTCAAATTCCACTTGCCGTATAGTACGCAACCCCACTTCTTTCATATATTTCACCAACGTAACGTTAACATATTTCTGAGCCCTCTCCACCACAGAAAATTTGTTGCCACCCTCCAACGCAATCTGGGAATAATCTCAGAGCAAAGCAAAACCACTGATGAGTAAAGCCTTCTCAATGCTAAGACATTCTCGCAAATGTGATAAACCAGCTTCCTTTTTGGAATTCTACCAAAATCATTCCCCTCCTAATTTTTTTATTTATTTTATATTTGTTAACTGGGATGGTCCGACTGGACACAGGGCCATTTTCAGTGGAAGCCCGGGGAGAAAAGCTCCACAGTAAGTAAAATTGTATACTGTATGCTAAAATACAGTATACAGAGAATTTTTAAACAGTGTTAAAATACAGTATACAGCAGACGACATAAGACCTATATATACAGGAAAAAATAGTTACACATGGTTAATAACAGAATAAGTATTCAAATTCTGTCAGCATTAGAAGAAGACCTAGACTGTAATACATATTACAGTTGGTATATTAGCAAGTGAACTATATAAGTGGAATAATTTGAGGACTTAAGTAATACATGGGCATAGACACTTATTCTTCGTGTGTTTGAAGTGAGTTTTTTAAGTGAGAAGAGGTAGGGGCAAAAATCACAGGAGGAGGGAATTTATTACAGGTTCTAGCTATAGAGTGGGAGAAAAGTGCTTTTCCTGCAGTATTGTTAGCCCTGGAGATACAGAGGAGGGGTTTGTTGGAAGATCGGAGAGGACGATTTGTATTATAGTGGGGTAGAAGTTGGCCTAGTACAGGGTTTTTTTCTAGATGTGTTACCACATTGTAGGCAATGACTAATTGGTGACAGGTTAGTAGGTGGGGCAGTTTCAGCCACTGCAGTTCCCTTAGAGCTTGGCAATGGTGGGTTCTAAAGTTGGAGTTGTTTGCAAACTTGGTGATTTTATTATAACATGATTAGAGTTTGGCAAGGACAAGTTTTCTAAGCTTGGGTAAGAATTGGAGCAGCATACATTAGGGTAGACAAGAGCTGAGTTTGGGTTAGGGTAATACATGCTTGTTTTGAGAGGGATTTCCTGTGCCTATATAGTGTTCCCATTTTTTATGGACTCTTTTGATAGTTTGTGGAATGTGGACATTGAAGTGAAGATTTTTATCAATTTCAATGCCTTGGAGTTTGGTTTGGTCAGAGGGAAAGATAATAGTGCCATTTTTGGATGAGATAGTGAAGGATAGATGGGTGGAAATGGTTTTGTTTGAGGTGAAAAGTAGTAATTTCGATTTATTAGGGTTTAGGATAAGTTGGATCTGAGTGATCCAACTTTCCACAGAGCTAAAGGATTCCTGGGTGAGTTGTAGAGTGGGATGTGATGGAGCTGAACAAGTAAGAGTTGAATTGTCAATGTATTGTATAAGGGAAGCATGCTCTGTGGTGGTATGGAGATAATTGGTAAATTTGGAGAAAAGAAGTGGGCCTAATATGGAGCCTTGTGGTACACCTATGGTAGTTGGGAGTAAGGGGGATATAGTACACTTTTTCATTGGACAGATGGTTGTCTATTTGACAGATTTTAAATTGGGCTATAGAGGAAAGGGCAAAGGATAGGGATAGAATTTTAGCTGCAGTGGGGCTACGACCCTGACTGAGTGCATGCAAAGTGTACGCTCTAACCACTACGCTATTGCACTACTGAATGAATCCCCACTGACTCTGCAACATGGTAAACACCTGCAATACGCGGCTCCACATCAACCCTCTAACACCATGCCAGGTGACCTTCAGTCCGAACCGCTCCAAACCCAAATTCATTCCCTTGCGTCTAAACGTCACTTGCCTAGCCACCCAATATATGAAAGAATGACTCGGGATGGATGACCTTTCTTTCACTTAAGAAAAAAATAAATAAATAAAACTGAAACTTCTCACCAGACAACTTAATATAAGAGAAAAAGGTATTGGAAGACCGCCGTCCCACCCTCTTGATAACTTCAATTGAACTTCCTCCCTTCGCTAATTGCAATGCCCTACCCATCCTGAAAGAATGGGAAGAAAACATATCCCCTTGTAGACCAACACTACTATGAGCTCTTCTCATAATTAAGTTCAATTGCTCACCCATCAATGCCCTACCACCTACTGATTTGAAAGCTAACCCTTAAGCTCTACCTCCTTTAGCCACCCACATTCTCTTTCCCCACACCACAGGATATCTCCATCTTGGCTCAACCTCTTCCAAGACTGAGTCCCCTTCCTTTCCTGATCAGTCTTTGTAGACTTCAGCCTAATACGCACCTTCACGGACAATATAATCACATAATTCCACACAAAGCAGCCCAATAACTCAGACACACAAAACGCCCCACAATACATCCACACGCTTACTGTATTCCACACCGCATAATCATCCAAACATCCACATACTCCACCTAAACCCCTTAGCAACATTTTTAAAATCCCCTTAGTCACAAGCTATCTCCCATCTGTAGCAGGACCTTCAACTCTACCCCACCCTTTCAATACTTGCCCCACCAACCATGACCTAGTTCAGTCTTCTAATCTGGCCAACCAGGCAAATGCACCAATAGCTGCCAATGCCACCCTCACCATTTGATCTGTCTTACCCTGCTTCCGCCAACTGGCTAAATAATGCAACAACAAAAAACTCTCCTACCACTCACACTCTTGATCCGGTAACTGCCTCAAAAAAAGTCAGAATTGCAATGCCCTACCATAAGCTCTCCTTGTAGATACCACCCATGACTGTTGCACCATCCTGCCGATTATTACTGGCCAATCTGCCAAATTTCAACTGAAATGACTGAGGGATGCAGTGCTGCTGTTAGGAACTACCTGCTGACATCTGCAAAGCTGAACTAGACGAACTGTAAGCTATCTTGTTCTTAACCCCAGCCACATGTAACCCTGTAAATGAAAAGTTAATCAACAAACTTTGTAACACAAGTTTATGAAGAACCAATGATAAACAAGGGGATTTAGCCATCTTAGCCTGCAATGCTCTCACCACTGCAATATTGTCTGAGTTAAACACCACCCTTTTTCCTGTCAAACGCTCCTGCCATACCACAGAAGCTGTCCAAATCAGCATCAGCTCCAAGACGACAATATCCCGCGTCCAATCTTCAGACCAATGAGCAGGCCATGACACCAAAAACCATTTCCCTGCAAAGTAACCCCCAGCTACCTCTGTAAATAATTGCAGATCCCCTTGCCCAATGCAATCCATCTGCCAAAATGAGATCCCATTAAACTGATGTAGAAACTTCATCCACAAAGCTAAATCCTCCTGAGCTAACTTACTGACCATTACTCTGTGGTGTTTACTGACCCCACACCCCTTTCAAGAGAAAAGCCACAGGCCAGCAAAACGTACATCCCAGATTTACTGCCCTGCAAGCAAAGTTCAATAATCCCAAAAATTCCATCACATCCCTCACACGAACCTTACTCTTGGACCTCAGCCAGGTGACTTTCTCCTGCAGCAGAACTACCTTATCCTCTGGCAAATGAAACAAACCCTGTCTTGCAACCACTATCAAACCCAAAAAATCCAGCACCTTCGCTGGAGCTTCCAACTTATGCTTAGCCAGTGGTACTCCCAAGGCCTCGCACATCACCACAAACTCCTGCAATTCCACCTGGGCCCCTTTTCCTTTACCCACCAACAAACATTCATCTAGATAGTAAACTGCTTGTTGCCCATCTACCCTATGCTTCTATAGCCAATCCAGTGCTGTGCTAAACTTCTCAAAAGTTGAACACGTCACTGCACACCCCATAGGCATGGCATTGTCAGAATAAAAACCATCACCCACCACCATGCCCAAAAATGGCCAATCCACCTCCCACACTGGCGACAAGTGAAAAGCCGACTCAATATCTACCTTAACCAGCCAGGGATCCTCAAGACTCCTAATGATGTGGACCGCATCATCCAAGGACGCATATGTTAATTTAACCTCGTCCCCAGGGATGAAATCATTAACAGACTTGCTTTCAGGGTACGACAAATGATGGATTAAACAAAATCACCCAGCTTTTTCTTGGGAACCAATCCTAGTGGTGATGCTTTTAATTCAGGAAAAAGCAGTCAGTCAAAAGGGTTCAACAATCTCCCCACCTGAGACTCCTCAATTAAAGCTCGCAAAACATCCTCCTTCCTCTCACAGATCTCAAGTTTTTCCCCACTTTACCATCACCCAACAAAGTAGACTTGATTGAAAACTCCCTAGAGAAACCCCCAATTATTTCCCCAGGCACAGCCGGCAGTGGATAATTTGCCAGCAACTCCTTAAAGACCTGAACCTTAATGGGTGAATGGGTCCCCTGGGCATCCCCTACCAACCCGAAAAGACCCCTACTTTGGCCACGAAAATTAACCCGGCCATGTACTCCCTGCAATCTTATGCGAGGACCACCCCAACTTCTTGGGACCATGAAATAAGATGCCAGTCCATCAAACAGACCACCCCCACCACATTGTGTGGCTGCATGTGCCCCCATACTCTTAGAGCACGCATGGGAAAATCTGAAGCCTATCCATGAACACCTCCCTGCATTAAAGGCCCAACATACCCCTGCACCCCCTTTCCACTGACTGAGTCACCCTGTTACCCAGTCCAAAAGTGTCCATCATGGCAGAAAGCTGAATATCCAAATGTCTGATTTCCCAACACATGGATTTGTCAACCACCTTTACTTTATGAAACTTCTATTCGTACCTAAACCATGCGTTACCTGGCCATAACCACTCTGCCTCCCGTATAGTAAAACAATAAGCCAAGAGTGGAAGAGCCAACAAATTATCCCTCTTCAAACACACTGCCATGTAGTATATAAATCCCAAAACCCAATTATCCCATGTCCTGGGCCAAAACTTACCTAGTCACCCACTTGCAAGCTATAGCTGCCAACAGGTCCTTCCCATTAACTGACACCACTTCCGTCAAGCGCTGAACCCCATACATATCAACTCCATATCAATAAATTCCCCTTTCCAGATCTTCTCCTTCACTGCCAGCGATATGTGTGGGGTGAATAGAATTTGTGCACCCTCCTGCTGTAGTGCTTGCATCACCAAACAGTCCCCCGGCCACGACTCGAACTCTGACCCTACTTCATTTAGGCCAGGCCCCAAATCCTCCTCTAACAATGAAAGGAGATTATCAAAACCCAAATCACAATCAGGTAGAGCCTCCAAGCCCCTACCATATGTAGTGTCTTGTACATCCCCACTCAACCCTGAATCACTCCCCATAACTGCACCTACTGCCTCTACCCCCCACCAAGGCTGGCGAATCATTACCTGTTGATGAAGGTGCTGCCACCAGTGTCTTTATCTCCGCTGAGCTTTCTTTTCTGTTGCCATCTGTGTGGCTCTTAGCACTTGATGTCTGACTTCCGGCCCCCATCTGATGCTTCCTACGAGCATTTGGACCCTGGGTACTGGCTGTCAGAACATCATTAGGGATCTCTCTAAACAGGTCTTCTGCTTGTGCCACAATGCTTGGCCCACTTCTGTCTCAATGCTTCTGCCATGATCACCACTCACCCTAGAGAAAAGAAATAAAACACAGTTTGAGCAGGAAATAAGTAAATCTTTATTAAAGATAACCAGAGATGTCCGTTCAAATCTATAAATACTAAACCAAAACGCTAAATACCAGCCCCCAAGTGAATCTGGTAACAGCAGCCAAAGTTAGCATACCTGCCTAGAGACCAACCCAGGACCCTATACAGTGAAATCAGAGTAATGTACCAGTACACCATCTGCTCTGATGATCCCTTTCACCTTACAGTCAATGCTTAGATAACGACCCCTTTTATCCATCTACTGATTTTAACTAATAATATGCCTAGCTCCTTCAAAAATGCACAAAATACTCAGCCCTACCAAGCCTCAAACCCAGTGCCATGTACCCCATGGCCAGAGTAATATACCCTAACCCATGAGAGCTACCAGTATCTAAAGTTCCCTACCGTCCAAAGCCCCCCCTTAAACCTGCATCCCTACCAGCATGTACTGAATTTTCTTTTCTTTTTTAACTACCCTGTTCTTTTTATTTTTAATTTTTTTTGTGCCCAAAGAGGTGACCATACCTGTAAACCTCTTACAGCAAAAATCTGGACAAAACTTAAAATGATGGGAGGACAAATACGGATAGATTTTAACTACAACTCTTAGAAATTTAGAAAGTTGATAGAATAATAGGTTTTGCACTGACATGAATTTTCTGAAAGATGAGCCACCTACCACCAATATGTATGACTTCAATCCTCAACTGTTAGCCAGAATAGATAAAGATTTTAGGACATTTCAAAACTGTGGCAAATTAATACTACAAAAACGGTAGGATACATTAGTATTTTTTTTTCTTTTCAAACTGAAAGAGCTGTTGTCGTGAGATTACGCATGCACAGTCCCCTCATTAGCGAGGAGCATACATTGCTGTCTCATTCATTCCACTACAAACACTCTGACCACCAGGGACAACACTAACCCCCACCAATGAGAACAAGTACAGACTCCAAAACCCCAAAAGCACAAGAGCAGCTATGTTCCTGTTACCCATCTCCTTTTATTTATTTTTTTATATATCTATACTTCTCAAAGGGCTACCTCCTGACTGTGCATGCTACGGAACCAGCCCTGCATCCCTGCAAAAATACTACTACCACCAACAAGGAATACACCACATCTCCTGGCCCTGGCTACCCTAGACAGCAACAAAATCCAGCCCTACCTACGAAAAAGACCAGGACTGCATGACCGACCACCATCTCAGCAAATTAAAATGGCGACCGCTGCAATACCACCCTCCATCACAAGACAACAGACATCCCAGGACCATGATACAGTAAGTAACTTTACGTTATACCACCAATGAATCAAACGAGTACCTAGCACTGCTCACTTGCCTCTACCTTCAATCTGACTACCTTGACCCATGCACACATCCCCTTTTTCTCCACTATCTCTATCTTCTTTTTTTTTTTTTTTTTTTATCATATGTGCCTTCTGTGTAAGGTTGGGTGCCGGGCTGGCAACTTGACACTGTAAAACTCCACTGCCAATCATGAGCGGACAGATGATCCATTGTGGCGATCCCTAACCAGGAAAAAGCCGAAAGAAGAAGAAGATCATTATATATGCCCCATAATTCTAACTCCTCTACCCTCCCTGTACAATCACCCTACCACAATTCCTCTTGAAAAGGAAGGGGGAAAGAAGAGAAAAAAAAAGCCAGCCCTTGCTGTAGATATGACCCCAAACAAACTGTACTCACCTTTATGCTAGGAAACCACCCAAGGCCTACCTTTACTCATGTCAGGCCATAAAGGGCGTGATCTTGCTTCAACAAAATCGCACCATTAATTCTACATTGCTTCCTACTTCACTTTTCACACTTGCTAAACCCTTACCTATCTGTTCCCTACCCACACAGTTAACCCATCTTACTTATCAACCTATATCCCAAATTCTACCTCAACCAACTCCACATTAAAGCTGTCCCGTGACAACTTTGTTTGTTCCCAAACTTTATATACATATATAAGTGCATGTGTCTATATATGTTTGTGTGTGTGTGTGTGTGTGTGTATAGGTGTATATATATATATAGATATGTCTATATATATATATATATATATATATATATATATATATATATCTTTATATCTATATATATATATATATATATATCTTTATATATATATCTTTATATATATATATATATATATCTTTATATATATATATATATATATATATATATATATATATATATATATATATGTGTGTATGTATCTAGCAATATTTATACTTTCACAGGTATCTGTCTTAAGAAAGTTAACTTTGAACCATTTCCTTATTGTATAAATTTTCTAAAAGCAGTTAAAATGATTGGTACTGAGCATTGTTGATGCTCAAAACCTGGGATCCAAAGGAGGCACGACTTAAAATGGCCACTGAACTTTTTGAGAAGTTGCAGTTTTAGGGAAACAGATCTGCTGCCATGTTGAAACAGGCTTTGTAAGAGAAATAAATTTATGGTGCACTAGAATCTGTGAATGGGATTTGTTCTTCTAATGCAATAACTCTATTAGTTTTTTCTCTGTCTAGCATTTGCAATTAAATGCATGCTTTTTGCAGCAAAATACATAGAGGTGACTGTATACAAAAAAGTAAATAGTAAGCTAATGCTTTCTGTAGAAATGTACAGAAAGTATTGTCACACAATTGCATCAGAGATGATGTGAAAGGAACGGAATTTGGAACATAACCCCTAGTTAAGGAAAGTATTACTTTGTTGACAAAAATCTGCACATATTTATTCAAAGTGCATATTGATATATGCATCTTTCCTACTATTTGGCCTCCTCTTAAGAATCCAAGTTTTATATCCATAGCGGTGCCTTCAGATGCAGTAAGATGTTATGCAGGTACTCAAAAATGATTGCACTTTGGAGTTTTGCTACTTATCCTGCTGTGCATAAATAACCTTTTAACATCAAAGCTGATTACACTTTTAGCATGCAATAATGTTGTTCTTGCTACAAACTGGAAGTGTGTTATTCAGATTCCTGAAGTGTCATCATGCAAATCGACTAATTTTGCAATATGTGCAATTGTCACCTCTGGTCCTAGCTATGACCTAAGCATTCTGTTAGCATTACTGTTAAAATTCATTAAAATTTTGAACAGGGTTCACTGCTTTCCCTTTTGCTTATTTTGACCAACTTCTTGAGGATCAGTTACCTTTCTTCTGGTTCCTTAATTAAAATGAATGCAACTATTATCAAAGCCAATAGTTAAATGTTAATTATATGTAGAGTTGAACCTCTTCTCTGCAGAAAAATATGGAAGAGAACTCCAATCAGTTGGTGTGACTGTGCTAGTCAAATGTTAAATAAAGATCAATACAGATTACAAGCAATCCATTTTCTTCTGACCCAGCAGGGCAGCAGCAGCATTCCCAACATGTAACTTGTTTTATGGGTTCAGAAACATCAATTACAGACCGCATTTATACATCTCAAAACGTTAGTGCATCATTTAGATTTTGTGGGCGTACTGGCAGTACACTTTTAAATGCGGATTTATAATTGCTGAATTTTCAGATCATAACATTACCATTGAAACAGAAATGCGTTATGTTAAGATAATTTACATATTTCTGCGACTGAGGTGTACTTCTTCCAGAGAAAGGAACTGGCAAAAGCAAAATGCAAAAAATTATTTAACATTTTTCTTGTCTCGTTTAAAAATCAGACTGAATTAGTGTCATTTGTCATTAGATACTTAACCCTTTGTAAAATATAAAATGGTACTAAAAATGTTCTTTAGTTATTAAAAAATAAAAATTACCCATAAGTGAATTTATTTCTTGCACAGCCACCTGTAGTACTGTAAGGTAGCTACTCCTAATTTTCTGGAGGCTACTACAATTGTACCTTTCACATATTAGTGACTGGAAAATTTTAAAAAATACGGATAATTATTTATTCTCTGCACCAATATACCTATGAGCCAGAATGACATATATATATATATATATATATATATATATATATATATATATATATATATATATATATATATATATATATATATATATATATATATATATATATATATATTTTTTTTTTTTTTTGTTGAAGATTGGTTCATTAATGACAACAACAGAATGTCACACAAGAAAGGTTGAGTGAGCTATTTGGTGTTGTGTGATGTTGTAGAATGGTATTTGAAATTTTATTAGTGTCTGCTTGAACCAAACATGTTTGAGAACTCCGGTTGAACTTGGCTAGGCTTGTATTTGCACAAAATACCTGACTTGCAAACCATTGAACAGCATTAGGTGAAACCTAACAAGCTGACTAACAATCTCTTCATTGATATTTGTAGTGGACGTTAAGTTGTACATCATTAATGATATTTGGTGTTACTTGTCACTAGTTTTGCAAATACAGGTATTTCTTGTGTATTACCGTTGTGATGAACGAGCGCACTCTATTTTTTATACTGCCTTCTGAAAACGTTAATCCAGCTGAACAAAAGTTTTCTGATGCTACATTGTTCAACATGTACACATTCCCAAGGTATAAAATGTTAGTTCTAACACTTGAAAGAAAAATATAGTTCTGGGTTTGTGCATTAATAAAGGTTCTGTAAATGCACTGTCTGTAATCGCTCAATAGAAGACTCTAAGATAAAATTATACCATTTTAACTCTCATATGCTTATTCCACCTTTGTGATATACCTCCTTTACTTTTCTGACTTTTTTAAATAACTGACTTAAAATTAATAATCAACAGATGAAAAGGAAGCTATAAGTAAAATGACACTTGCATTGTTTATTTATGGTGTCCTGTAGTGGACATATGACAAAACAAGTGACAGTAATGTTAACATAAATATCATAGCTGACAGACTTGCATGTTATTGAAAAGCATTGAATTACAGGAAATGCAGAGTCACTGTCCACATATAATGCACAGTACTGACAATATTGTTAGGTGTTTGCTAGTAACTATGAAGCTATGATGTATTTCCATGTGTAAATAATTGTCACTTCAGCCTGTCCTATGGCATCAGGCAAAACTTTGCATGATAAGTGTTGCTTGACGCTTACATGTTCTTGAGAGATATTCAGAGGTAGCTATATTATTTCTTACCCAAATAAGTATATTTGTCATATTTCTATAAATAACTCAAACATGCACTGAAAGTAATTCAATTATGCCATATGAAAGTGCAGGTCTGACTAATAGCAAATCATCAAATTTTTTTCCTTGTCTGTACAGTTTCTTAAGTATGAAATGTCTAACTTCAGAGAAAAAATTTTATGCTGGGTTTTATGCATAGTCTCATAGTATTAATGCAAACACTATAGAGGCACTGAATATTGTAGTAAAGATGAATTTAGTGAAACCATTCACTTGTACCTTTCTTTCTAACATTTGTTCAGAAGATATTTCCTTGGCTTTTGCTCATAGCTTCATTTTAAAATAAGAATGCACTAGTGCTGTGGCATTCCTCCACTCAGAGATGTTAATTAGATAATCGTACTTATTGTTCACAATAAATTTGCATTTGTATGGCTTTTAAATTTATAGCTTTTTTCAGAAAATGCTCACTAATGTATGTATGACATTCTACGTCTCAGTTTTAATAAGTTAATCTACCAGTGTTGAAACTATTTATGCTTTTCTCGCCGAGTAAAAGCATACACTCTTTACAGGAGGCAAAATGGTTGAATATTACATTATTTATAAAACAATTAATGGAAAAAGCATGTTTGTAAAATTAAATTAGTTTATAATAATGGTTTTAGCCTTGTGCTGTCTTTAGTCAATTTGCAGGCAGTCCTTTTTTTTCAGAGTTTGCCTTACTGCCTCTCAGTAACTACATACTTGTGCTAATTTTCTCAACTACGATGTTCATTCCTTTGGGGTTTTTTTTTATCAGTGGTATATCAACTATGGTGGTGCTGCGGTAGTGTTGCCTCACAGTAAGACCCTGTCCAGTTCGATTCTCAGCTAGAGCGTCTTCTGCGTCGAGACCAGCGTGAATGGGCATACCTTCGTTGCAGGTTGTGTGTCAGGCCTGGCAAGCTGGTATGTAAAAATCAACTGCCAATCATTAGTGGACCAGAGTTCCACTGTGGCGACCCCTAACTAGGAAAAGCCGAAAGACACCAACTACAGTAAAACTACATTGAAACAGATAAAGAATTTCCTATCAATACAAGATAATTATATATCTCCTACTTAAGAACCCGTAGGGGAAAATGATGAAAAAGCATATGCTTTTTTTATCTTGCCATGAATTATTGCACCTCACACAGCTGCCTGTAGCAAAATAAGTACTCAATTGTATGTTTGAATTTATTTAACAGTGTTACATGGTGTGAAAGCGTACAGAATACTGGTCAAAAGGGCAGAAATGCTAACAACTTCAATCAACCTGAAGAAGTAGATTTTATACGGACTCCTGAGGTTTTGGGAGTGGGAGAGGGAACAAATGCTATCAGTGTTTGATGCTAGTTCCACTATACCACCAGGACAACAAAAACAGACTTTTGTGAAGCCACGAGTGGAGTTAATATGGTCATAAGACTGGTTAAAGGTCAATTCTGCTGTTTAATTTTAGAGACGAAATTAATGTATTGGAAAATGTTGATTCATACACAGTTATGATTGAAAAATTAGTCATATTAATGGATAAATGAAATCTGGCAAAAAAACAAGTTGTCCTGGGGCATCTTCATGGGGGGTTAGGTTGTTATTAGGGGGAGCTAACTGGGTTAGGGAGATGAAAGGTTTAAGTGGAGACAGGGATGGTTGGGAGGAAATGGGATGGGGAGGGGCTTAAGGGGTTTAGTCTAGTGTAGCTGAGTTAAGCAAGCACATTTTGGCGTGAACTTGCTACAGCAGGTTTGGTGCCCAAGACTACCGGTAGGTATTGGTGTGTTTAGGTAGGCCTTAGACTAGTGGTCTATGGAAGAGGTGGGTACATGTTCATTAACGGGGGTTTTGGTTAGCAGTAGTTATCACTGTAAGGTTTGCTAGTAGTAGATTTTTTTTTTCAGACTCCTGTAATGGCATCCTTCAGGAGTGCTACTTAGACCGGCAAAAGCATTGTCATCAAAGATGGGAGGAAGAGCAGTTTTGGCATATAGCCTTAAGCTGTGGGCGGTAGTGTGGGGGTTTAAGTAAGGTAGCATTGTGAAAGGACATCCTTCAGATGAGTCGTGGTACTGCACATCTGTCGATTTATTGACTTGCTACCTTTACTGGCAAAAGCATTTATTGTTGAGTTAAGTCTGACTTAAGTCTGTCAGAGCTATAACTTGTTAATATTTTAGGCTCCATGGCAGGAGTGTGGTCTCAGGATAGCTCTTGGTTGCTGTTTCACCAATATGGTTGTTGTCTGTGGAGCTTTATCTGTTAGTTTTAGGGCTGTGTGGTAGTGTCAGAGGTTGGGTTAAGTTTGTCTGTCCTCCTTTCTGCCCGCTGTGTTGGCTGTTTTGTGCGCAGTGTGAGTGTTTTCTCAGGCTAGAGGTACTCTGGTGAGAGTAGGGGTGGCACACATCTGCTGTCAATTTAGAACTAAAAAAAACATTTAGATAGCTCATAAAGGTCAATGATCGGTGAATGTCCATTCTCAGTTACCATTCTGTAAAAGCGATGGTGCATATGTGTGTTCACTGGGGTTGGGGTCCAGAATTTTTTGTAGTCAACAAGGTGCACTGCATCTGCAGTCCTACTGTTTTCAGCTTAGTTTACTTGCCTTTCTGACTGATGTTGGAGTCCAGAGTGTACATGGATATAGCTTGCTAACTCAGACTGTTGCTGTCATGACACGTGGTTGGGCCTCTGAGTAATGGCTGCTCGATGCAGATGTGGAGTGACTCAGAGGAGTAAATGGGGAGGTTTCTGTTTGTCAGATCCAGAATGGGGTTGAAACTATGGGGGAGTGGAAAACTGCAAGCTTAGAGTGACTGTGTTTTTAAGAAGTACCCGGTGTGTGTAGCTGAAGTGAGAATGACTCCGTTAGGGTGCTTTAGAGGCCAAAGAGTTTGCCGTGGATTTTATTCAGCTGGCTAGTGATCAGACACTTTAACTGTACAGATGGTGTACTTTGTAAGGCACTCCCATAATCTGGAAGTACCTTTTGAGACACCCTTTTAATGTGAAAAATTTGTTTGTTTCATGTAGTCCCCTGCAATGTAGCTCGTTTAAGGAACGTGGTAATTAAGAATTGTGATGGACATATTAAATCACCTAAAACCATGTCAGTTTTACTGCCAACGCTGCCTTTTACTTCACAGGTGTCTAACAGACTTAAGAATGATTACCGAATCCAGTGTTTTGGAGGACTGATTGACAGGCTGCCCTCACTCTTTGAAAGGCTTATTCACACAACTGCTCCAGGTGGAGGGTACGTTTGTGTGAGAAAATGCCTGGACAGCTGCATCTTTGTAATTTACTTGAGCACTTGTAGTAAACAGGGTGTCAATTTGTGGATTGCTTATAATAAAAGTTGGGAAGAGGGGCTCATCAGACATAGTTGTCTCTTCTGCAATATAGTGGCAAGTCATTAAAGGATGAAGTTGGAAAATGGACAATTAAGTTTCAGGTTTCTTAACCTGCTGAAAATTCATAAGGCAAAACCAGTTATTTTGTCCACTTTCTAAATTTTGTAAAAGTAGTACGTTTCAAATCATCCTGCGTTGGTTTGCTTAGTTATTGCAGCTGCCTCCATGCATGTGCGAGAAGTGATACTGCAGGTTGGGAGGTTTGGACAACTGGGTTAGAAAGGGACAGTCACCTGCTATATGTCAGCAGTTGAGATCTGCCATTTACGGCATATGTACTTAATAGGTTGGGGGGTACGGGTATAACCCTTGAGTGTTAATGGTTCTTGCCCCCTTTGGTATGGCATTAAAGTGGTTTGAATAGGGAATCCTAGTGGGGGGAGTCCTATGAGTTAGGCTTAAAGTAGCCCAAAAAGGCAGTTAGGCTGGTATGAACTTAGGAAAATATTGGAGGGCACAGTAGCCATTATCTCTAACACTGCTGTTGAAATTGGGGTTTCTTGGGTCGGAAGTAGGAGGGGCAGGCATTAATTGGATGGTGGGGGGTTGGCAGTTTTAGTGACTATATTTCGTTGACTGTACCATTGTGCCTAAATCCTCGAAGGTCTGAAATCTGGTAAACTGATTAGGGGGGTTACAGATAAGGTATGTCTGCAAAATAACTTGACTAAATTGACCATTTTGGCACAAGAGGATAATATGCTGATAAATGTTAAACTAAGTATAGCAGATTTGGTAGGTGTAAAGTGAAAGGTGAATATTTTGAGAATGCAGGAACCTGACCCTGCTGACAGGGAGGGCAAACATATCTATCCTGAGAAGTGAGATGTAGTTTTAGCCTCTCTAATGGCTCTGGTCAGTGAGGTTATGACAGCAGGCTGAGTTACATTGTGGTGTGGTCAGGCCTGGAGGCATTTTCAAGCTTCAATGTTCGCGATTTGCAGGCGACTAAGTAGCAGTGTGGTTCTTACAGTTTAACAGAATCAATGACTTTTACTTGGGATAAAGGTGGTGAGTTATACTTGATACATAAGTGCAGTGATTATAGTTGCAGAAGTTGCATCTGGAGACATTTATTAATCCACATTCCCTAATGCTGTAGATGACATCTTAATACTAAGTGCCTATTATCTCTGGAGTGGTTTACAGTTGAGAGCTGACTGTGATTCACTAACAGCTATATACATTTTTCCTAGAGAACTGCAGGAAGTAGGTTGGGATGAAGCAGTCTATCCAGTGGGCCACAGGCAACGGGTTTATATATCACCATAATAATTGTGACAAGGGTCGCAGGGCAGTTAAGGTATATTATTTGTCAAAGGTTAAATAAATAAACACATAATGCTTGCCAATTAAAGCAGTCTGCTGTTCAGGTCACAGTATAAATTTGTAATGCAGGTGCTTTGTCCGAGTTTCAGAGTTTTGTGCGTCTCATACCAAATTTAATTTTCAATTTGGTTCCTCCATTGGTCTCAGGAGACCAAATCATATTACATGCACTAGGGAAAGGATAAAGCAAATCCTATGTCTGGAATCAGGGCATTGTCAGAACCCACTCTGATGGTCCTCCTGCATATCCACAAAACAAACCGCACCAGAATTACTCATTTTAAAGACTTAGAACTTGCCTGTGATATAAATAGGACCTGCTGGAGAGATATGTATGTATTCCAGAGAGACTACCCCATCTGTGGAACAGACTCCCCATTCATGTGAAGCACAGTTGTCCTTGAAGAGGTCTTGAAATGTGTTATTTGGAATGTGTTATGTATTTCCAATGTTTTACATGTCCTTTGCTTTCTTGCAGATGGGGTGTTGGAACGCTGTGGTTGTAATTTGGAATAGATGGGTATAAGATGGAGCTTTCTTGTTAATATTAGAGGATTTAATTCTGTCCTTTTCTTTGGAGATGATGGTGTGCAGAGTATCAGAGGTGGTGATACAGTGAATTCACAGATGATGGAAGGGGAGCCCAAGACTTCCTGGTATTGGTTTTAGATGATGGTGGTGGGGTCATTGGATGGTGGTTTCATGAGTATCAGTTGGCGCCACACACTGAGTTCACAGATGATGGAAGGGGAGCCCAAGACTTCCTGGTATTGGTTTTAGATGGTGGTGTGTGGAGTTCCAGTGGTGTGATACAGTGAGTTTGCAGATGATCATGCTTTGGTGTCGAGTAAGCTGTGGGGTCATTGGATGGTGGTTTCATGAGTATCAGTTGGCACCACACAGTAAGATCACAGATGATGGAAGCAGTGACGAGTGAGATGACACATGGTGGGCTCATTGGGCAACAGTTACTGGCTGAAATTTCTGAAATGTAGAAGGCCTCATACAGTGGCCTGGAAAGTGGATCTGAAAGGTGATGCTTTTTGATAGGAAGGATGTTCTTGCCACAGGCATGGGGCACAATGAGGGTCTGAATGATCATATTAAGGCATGTTAGAGCACAGTGTTAATGTAGTTTGGGAGCTGAGCATTGCATTGGTATGGGGTGGCAAGTAAAGAAAAGGTAGTTGGGGGGGCTAGGGTAAAACATTTGGGGCTGGTTTATGGAGAGTGTGGGGATTCCATAGGAGAAGTTGAGTCGCAACATTCAGGAGCACAGCGAGTACTTCATTGCTGAGCATAGGCGAGTTTCCAGGAACCAGGTCAAGGAGTGCTGGTTTTCTGCCATCTAAAGTTAAGACATTTAAAGTTTTAGAGTTAGACTATTCTCTAAGGTAATTAAATTGTTGCACATCCAGAAATGGGTAATTGGTGGGCTAGGGTGTTCTGCTACAGTTGTCAGGGTCCTGGGTGAGAGACCTGATACTAGTTGTTTTGACTGGTTGTCAAATTGAGTTCAAGAGGTTATAGTCTGTGGTTTTATTGTGGTTATAGGTTGTCAGTCTGTTCAGGTTGAGCCATGATTTCACCTTTGAAGGAAGCGGGTTAAAAGGGTATGTATTCTGTTGGTATGGATATTCTAGTGGTACATTGCAGTCACTGTAATTCTACTTCAGTTTCATTAGGGTGTGTTTCACTGATGGTATGGCAAGGGGGTTTATGTAGGGTTTCTAAAGTGCTTTACAGATGATGGGTACACCGAATGATGTTTGGCTTGACCCTTTCCCTTTATGGGAAGTAGTGGGTTGAACAATTTTGGGTAGAAGGGAGGGCGAACAGCCTGGTCGGGCTGGTTTCTGGAGAAGAGGGATAGGCTTAGCCTCTTCTGTTTCCCTCTGATGTCTGGATGTTCATTTCAGGGATCTGGGGAAAGGAAATGAGTAGTTGGAGGAAGCTTGCTAAATAGATAAGCAAGCAGAAGTTAGGACTCTGCTTATTTGGTGAAAGGTAACTTAATGAATGGTGTATGAAGTGAGATGGGGCCGCTGCTTCATAAGTAAAGTAAGCGAGCAGAGGTATGGACCCTGCTTGTTGGGCAGGGTGAGTAGGTACACTGCCCTGATTAACATTACAAGGATGGTACTTCGTAAGTAAAGTAAGCGAGCGGAGGTATGGACACTGCTTACTGGAGCAGGGTGAGTAGGTATGCTGCCCTGATTAACATTATAGGGATGTTATGCTGTGTTTAGAATCAATTATATTATGAATAGTTCTAATTAATGACTCGGTGAACAAACCTATGTTACGAAATTCAATAAAGGTCATCAAATGTCATTTGGTGTGATGTATTTATTGAAGGGGACCGGGAAAAATACAAAGCCTTGGAAACAGAAAATATATATTTAAGGCAATGTATTTTAGATGGTACTGTACCTAAAGGTCTAAGGATTTGAAAATACCCTAATGTGCTTGTGGATAGTAAGTTTCACAAGGAATTACTAGACATACTTAACAGATGTGGACTGGAAGTATTGAAAGCAATGGTAAAAGAAATTGAAAGAAAGTTTACAAAAGGAGATTGAGACACTGAACAAACGTGTAAAAATGATTTAATGTACACTATAACTGTTGAAAAGTATTTCAAAATTATTTTTGATATTGATGAGAAATGTGTTTATTTAGTGAAAATAAAAATTAAATAAATTGGAGAGGGATTTAAATGATTACAAAAATAGGAGATACCCCATACCTAAATTTAATTCCAAGTCCTTTTAAAGAGATGTAAATAATGATGTAGAGGTTTTGGGTCAAACCAAGGAAGAAGTACATATAGGTGACAAGAGTGAATGAGTTGGGTAATTTTGTAGAGGACCCCCTATTGAGAAGGTTTGAGAGAATCAAGAGTAGGGTTGACAACTCTTAACAGCAGCAAAAAATGTTTGGATGGGAGGGAGAAGGGAGAGGGGGAGCTGATGAATGTTGACAGTGTACCCCCCTCCCCCCAATTTGGATATAGAGAAAGAGATAATACAGGATGAAAACAACCCATATAGATATATTAAAGTTGGTTACAGTATTTATAATTTTAGCAACACTGAGCTTCAAAATTAGCATTTTGGTTTGCTGTCAAAAGGCTCCAAATTTTTATCCCTTAGAAAGGGAGATCTAGCTAAAATTTTTATAGACGTGAAGATGTTCAAGAAAAATTAATTTAGATTTATTGCTTTCCCAGGACAATAACCTGTGGAAAGTAGTTTTGTTAAGAAAAAGAGCATCTTTAACCCATTACATCATCAAAATAAAAATTTTGAGTGTGAATGGAATAAATTATTGATTTTATTCAAAGTACAATTTTAATTTGGAATTGGTTTTATGGAGAAAATATTTTAACAAAAATATAAAGACAGAAAAAGATAGAGGGAACAGTTTAATAAGTTATACTTGTTTATGAAGGAAAAATTAAGACTATTAACAGATTCTAGTCGATATGCAATTGTGTCTAAGAATGAAATAAACATAGCATATGGGAAATAGACATGGCCTTGGATAATTTATAAATGGAGGGCTTGATAGATCAAAATACCCTTCAATACTTAAAAGTTGAGAGACCCAAGATTCCCTCTATTTGGAATTCCTAAAAATTCATAAAAAGTGAGAGACCCTCTATTAAGGCCTATTGTTTCAGCAGAATGTTCAAAAACTTTTCCTTTAGCCAAGTATCAAAACTTTTCCTTTAGCCAAGTATGTTGACAAAGGAAGAAAAATTTTAGAGAGATTCCTAAAATTCTTTTGAGAAAATAAAAATGTATCAAGAAATTTCATATATTACTAGAGACCTAATCGATTTATTCTTTTAGAGAGACATAATGAGAGAGGTATTTTCCATCCCAGGAAATATTTAAGATCGAAGATTTGTACATGAATAAGATCGAGATTTTAAAATTGATGGAACATGTAGTGTAATTTAAAATTGATGGAACTTGTATTGGTAATAAAGGGGTGACCATGGGTGCCATGCTTCATATGCCTAATTTGATCTTTGTAAATGGACTCAAAATGATTTTAAACTCTGTTTACAACACATGTTGGACAAAGTGCAAAAGGTTTTTAGAAAATGTTATTTTGTGGGTGGCATTTGAGTTGTTAGAGGAATTTATCAATTTTTTAAACCATTATATTTTTTTAAAATTCACCCATAAAGTTTCTCAAAATAATTTACAATATTTAGATGTTGAGATGTATAGAAAGAACAATAAATTCAACTACAAAACATATAAGTGAGAGAGATGTATCATATTTACAATAAGTACTCATCAGTGCATTATAAAAGGAACGGATTCTATTATTAGGTCAACATTTTTATTTGAGTAACACAGAATTTGAGAAAGAGATGGAAGTTTCTTAAATTATTTATAGCTAGATATTACCCAGAGGACTTGTTAGAACAGATAAAGAAGAAAGTGTGGCATGGAAGAAGGGATATATTTCAACATTTTTGAAGTGAATGAAAATGAGTACAGATGTGCAAAGAAGAAAGTTTTACAGAGTGGCTTTGATGTTGGGGTAATATACAGGTTCTAAATAAAAAAAAATACAGATTGAATGGACTAGGTTTAAAGGTTTGACAAACTTGGATAAAATAAGAAAAAATGCGCTAAAAATAGTATATAAAAATTCCCATAACCTGTAAAGTTTAATGGAAAATGACTTGGAAAATAAAATTAGCAGATAGAAATACAAAAAATAGTGTACAAAAATAGTAAGTTATATAATGAACCGGAAAGAAAGTATTTGGAGAAATGAAAGAAATGGTTGAATATAAAGGACTATTTCAATTATGATTCTGGGGACTACAAACTATTTACCTCCAGTGTGTCAGACTTGCCAGAGTATATATTGGCAAGACTGAATGGTAAATTGAAAAAGAATTATGAACATCATTGTAATGCAAATAAAAAGAAACACATTGTTTAAGCATACAGGTGTGTTTTACATTTTATGTTTTGTATAGAAGGTGAAGAAGATATAAGGAGAGTTTATTGGAAGACTTGAAAAACGAGGCTATGGTAGTTTAAATTACAACAAACATTAAGCGTGGGTTGATAGTGTTATCCTAAAGAAAGATTAAGTTAAAACCATAAACCTGCTTAGTTGAAGTTGTAGAGCTATTTAAAAAAAGAAAAGAAAAATATACCTGAATATGCTCTGTGTAGATCTTCAAGTTGATTGAATCATTAGGGTATTCATTTCCTTCTGTTTTAACAGTTATATATTACCCATAACTGATTTATTTGTATGTATTACCTGTTAATAATACTTTCTAAATATTGACAAGTTCTTGGTGTGATTTCATTTGGCAGTGTTTGTTCTTGCTTTTATCAATTATTTTATGAATTATTTCATGTTTTAACATTTTTGTAATATAATAAGCTTTTAAATTTGTAATAATTTCTATAGAAAGGAATTTTATATTTATTACGTTGTAGGAAAATGTTTTGTTCAAACAACATGAGCTTTTCTTTGGTTATGTCAAGTCTTTCAAAGGCATTTTTAAGTATGTATTAAGTTATCCAGTTAAGTATATTGGTGGGGTAATTTAAAAGGGGAATGATTAGGTAAGGAGTCTACATCTGAAAACGTTTATGATGAAAACGTAATATTGGTGAAAAGGGTTAGTTTGCTGTTGGTCCTTGCAGTGTTAAACTGAATTAACTTTTTATAGCTGGACTGTGTTGGTGCTTAGTTTCTGGAATCCAAAGTGCCTTGGTTGTGAAATTGTATATATGTTTTTTTTTAATCTTCTCTGCCCTTATGGGGCAGACATCCCGATTCCTTTGGAAAGCTAACTCTGTTCATACTACACTATGGTCATGCAACGTTAGCTATTTAGTTTAGCCAAGCTGGAAATGTAAGACTCTAGCTCATTAAAGGAGGGGAGATGGAAAGAGCAACTTGGCAAGGAGCTAAAACATTCAAAACTGCTCTTTGTAAAAAGTGTATCTCAGTAATTTGTTGACACCTCTGCAAGCGTCTTTCAGAGAATGTGTAGTACATCAGCAGGAACAACGTTTGTAAAATTCAGTGCAGACCAGTCAATGACACTTGATCTGCACTCTCTCAAACTTGTCACTTTTTTCAGGTGTTCATTCTAAGTGAATTGAAGTCTAGTTTAACAAGATGTTCTCAAAATCTGTGTTCTGTGTATTATGGAACCGGTTAAGTTTTCCTTCGGCAACAGGATGTCTACCCCATGAGGGCAGAGGGGCAGAAAAAAATAATTGGGAATGATAACTTACTTTGCTACAGACATCTTTGGGAGATGCAGAAACTCATAGCAAGATCAAAAGAAATATGTTGTCTCATCATTTGCCTGCAGGGCTCTTCAATATCCCAGCTCTCAGATTACAAGTGTTATTTAGTTTTGTGATGGCTATTGAAAAACATGAGCCACTGTGCCTAGTACAGAAGCTTGGTGGTGAAGAAATTTGTCAACTATTTTAAGACTAATCACAGTGCTTCTGTCTGACCTTGCATTCCAGAATAATCTGAGTTTGTCACTTGCTGCTGCTACCTGCTATAATGTTAAAATTAATTACTCGGGATGTCCAAATTTCTTTCTAAAATATACTACGAAAAAATAAGAGCCTATTGAGTTTATCAAAAGATTAAGAACCAAAGTAAAAAAATAAGTGTAGTCCTAGAACAACAAATAAGTACTTAGAAAAACAGTAAAGTCAGTTATTAAGCACTTAAACTACAATGAGACTTTAGAATACATAAAGCTAAATAAAACATGCATAAAACCCAGTCCAGTAACATCATGTAATAAATATGTCCAATTACAATCTAGTCTGCTTGCTTTTCAAAATAAAATGAATGGAAATATTCTCATTGAGTTCCTGTTTTTCTGTCTGCTTACAGTTGGATTAATTACATGAGGTTGTAGGGGAAAATAAAAGGAGCTCAGTCTCTGAAGCCTTGAAAAGATCTCCATCTCTTGTCATTGTAATGAATGTACCCTGTGATTTATCTCTGTACATAGGCCAACAACCATTAAACCTATCCTTTAACAAACATTTGACATCTGAGCAGTGAATACAACAGTTTGAACTATACAATAAAAAATGAAATGTATACAATGGACATTGAGGTGGGAGGATGGCATAGTGGTTAAGATGTCTTCCTTAAAGACACAAGGTGCACGGTTTTTCTGTCATGGGGTAATTGCCTAGGCTTAAAATGGCTGAAAAGGGGGAGTTAGCCTATTACTGATTTAATCTAATGTACTCTTCCTTGTACTGTAATTTTAACACTGTTTAGGTTTGGATCCACGTTTCTCATTCCACTCTAGGAAAACCTGTCAAACAATGGGCTCCATGTAGTGCAAATAATAAGTTAGTAGAGGCAACATTTGACTGGGTGGACTGCTTGCCAAATATGTATAAAGCCCACAATGCACTAGTCCCATATTTTTACTCTAAATATGATGGGCTGCATTTTCCCCAAAGCTTCCAATGCTGAGCTGATGTCCTAGGTCCTAAATTCTTCAGTATCTAAAATATGCTGCATCATGTGAACATTAACGATATCCACATACTCCCCTGTGATATTTTCTCCTTGAAGAAAGCATGTGGGCCATGCTCATAAACCCTTGAGGAGGGAACTCTGTTATCCGGTGCGTCTAAAACAGACCCTGATAATTCCCAGGTGCAATGGTGGGAGACTTTCCAACATTCCAAATCCCCCCCCCCCCACCAGCATGTCAGAAATAAGTGGCAGAATGCTAGGTCACAGGGACCATAATATGGGCAGGACATCTATAGTGGGCAACCTATCAATAATCGGTGAAAAAGCTTGGGCCTCTCCTTACTGGTAGCACACCTCAGTAAAACCCTCCAGTTTCATCTACTTGACTGTACTTCACATACTTGAATGGCTCACATAGGACTTATTACCTGAGGGAGTTGAAGACATTTGTACTACTTGTAGTTGTACCGGTTCTTTCAGTGATGTGTGGCATGCCTTCTTAGGTGGGGCGTCCTCCTCTTCCACTGGCATCAGTGACTTGCTGATTTAATTACAACTGACAGGACAGACATCCCCCAATATTCAATCAGCTGAAAATTCTTACAAAAAAAAAAGAGCCTCCCCCAACCTGGGCGGTGACATTGCCTCTCAGCTGGTTTCATGTACTCTGCCACTGTCATACTCTTAATAAAAAGAGACCTATAGTCTGTTAAATACACAGTGAAAAAAAGAGGAAGAAAAAAAAAAACAACTTTGAAATAAATCTGCAGTGCTCAAATATATACAGACGTGAATAAAAAAAAAAACAAACAGCAAACACTCACATAGGTATCAACTCAAAACACCTCTCCGCATACCTTTTTAGTCTACTAATAACCTCATTATATGTACAATATAATGCAAGCTGCTAAATCCTTATGCTGAAAAAGTGACCCATTTATGGTATGTCACATATCCTTAATGTATTTTAATCGTCATTGTAAAGCCATTCATCGCATGATATTGCACACCCAAACATATATTTTTAATCTAATAATAAATCATTACATCCTAGCCTTTGAAACATTATGTAGTGCAAC